>NW_022196904.1:166576022-166579885 GCF_008632895.1 Mastomys coucha | reverse complement strand
GAAAAAAAGGAGAAGGAGAAGAAGAAGAGGAAGAAAAAGAAGGAGAAGAAGAAAAAGGGAGAAAAAGAAGAAGAAAAAGAGGAAGAAGAAGAAAAAGAAAAAGAAGAAGAGAAGAAGATATAATCTTTACCAACAATAGTGCCATGTCTGGGGCTCTGTCTCATAGAGACACAAATCCAAGGATATTTTACAACAATTCTAAACAAACAAAAACAGAAGCAATGCAATTGTGGTTTAGTGGTAGAATGCAAACAACCACAGACAAAAGTTTCAAAACCAAAACAATCCAACAAAACAAGAATACAACCTCACATGCACAAACATTTAGCTAACTTAAAATACATGCATTTGGTGGACTATAATATAGAAATTTCAATCTATACTATTTTGTGTGGAAATATTTCCATAATATTGTAATTGAAAATGATATAACACAGAGGAAATAATTCTACTTTTTGAAAAATTACAAGAGTAAAAAGTGGTATATAAACATACACGTGTCAATAAACATTGGTTGGGCATCTATAATCCAAAATCTTCAAATCTCTAAAACTTGAAGTTTATTTGTTGCCAAAATTATTTCATAAGTGAAAAGAATCCTGTATTTTAAATGAATTGCAGCCAAAATACAGATACAGTAAATATCCTATATAAATTACCTTTTGCACACATTTACACTGTAAATACAAAGCATAAATTTTATATTTAAACATAAGTATCATCCTTAAGATATTCATATATGTGTGCATGCATGTGTGTATTTAAAGAAAATGATGCATACAAGGAACTAAAGGCATTTGAAATAACAGTGCTCATATGCCTATGTGTCTTTTTTATATCTGCTTTGTTAGAGTACATTGCATTAATCATGTATTATTTGTGTAATCAAAGAAAAGTTATTTCTCCTATACTAAAATGGATGAAGGAACAATGCCTAGACTGTTAATGCCTAGACTACAAGATGCTAGTTCTACAAGATAAATAAGTATTATGTCATAGTTAGCATCAGGTGTCCATCTGGTATACCTGGGGAGAGAGAATATCAATTAAAGAGTTGATTATATCAGATTGGTCTGTGGGCATATCTATGGGACATTTTCTTAATTTCTTATTGGTGCAGGAAGGTCCAATCCACTGTAAGATATGCCATGTTGATAGTACCATGATGGGTAGGTTGTTCTTGGATGAATACAGAAGCAAATAGACCAGGTCAGGGAGAATGAGCCCCTAAGTAGCATTGTTCCATAGTCTCTGCTTCAGTTCCTGTCTTAGAGTCCATTAATTATGGACTTTAATTGTAAACCAAATCAAACCTCTCTTCCCCAAAGTTGTTTTTAAGTCAGTGTCATATCAAAGCACAAAAAGTACTTATAATAAAATTGTTTCAAACCCAGATAAATATTAGGATTAGGTTGTGTTTCAGGCTATGTTCCTCAGATAACAGACTCTGTGAGCTCACGTGCAGGATGCTGACTCTGAGATGGATACCATGAGTAGGATGCTCAGCAAGAAATTTATTAGGGAAGTGCAAATATGGGGAAGAGACTAGAGAAAGGACATGTGGACAGTATGAGAAGCCAAGCTCTCCTACTGTTGCAGTGATAGCTTCACTCACTCCTATTGGGGTCCCAAGAACTAGAATGTCCCTTTAGCATTTCCCTGAACTGAAATAAGCTGGCCACCATCTTACAACTCCTATATACAGTTATTCTTGGAGAGAGTGTAGTTGAGGCTATCTCTGAGGTAGCTGAAAGCAACAATGGTCTCTTAATGGTCCTTTCATGAGTAGGGAATTCATGGATATTGCATCCCAGTATCCTCCAAAGATGACCCCTAACACTGATCCAGGAATGTTTGCTGACCAGCTGAAAATAAGGTTTTGTTCCCTTTTAGAATCACGTTGTGAGATCAATTCAAAGAGACAGTTCCACAGGCTGATTTATTTTTATAGTAGAGGTAGGCTCATTGTCTACATAAACAAAGGTGGTTAAGATGGTTCTCATCCCTCTTCAGAGAGTTGGAATGGAAGGGAAATTATGTTACACAACACTAGCACTGCTTAATGAATGCTCAAGACAGATGGTGCATGCTCTTGGCAGAGGGAACATCTTAATGTCAAAGCATGAGTGTTAGAAAACAAGCTAGCCAGATGGCTCTGGAAGCTATTCTGCATTTCCAGGTATAGTAGAGCATCTTCTCAAAGCACCAGGCAGATGTGAAACCAGAACTTACACTATCTAGATCAAAATATCTTTCTTCCCCTTCTTAATCATGGTTTTGTGGCAAACTGTTTAAAATCATATGTAAGGGTAATGTAAACTGTCACCTTGGCATAATCTCAAATCACTTGGAATACAGGCCTAAGAGCATGCCTGTGAGGTAATACCTTGATTGTGCTAATTAATATAGGATATCTGATATTAATTGTATGTGGGATGGTTTCCTTGCCAAAGGACCCTGGAATGTAAGAAATAGAGAAAATGACCAGAACACAGCAGTCATCATCCTATTACTGACTGTGGATCCTATATGGCCAGTTACTTTTAGCTTCTGTAGCCTTGACTTCCTTGTCATGATGGACTGTGCCTTAAACTATGAGCTAAAGAAGAACCTTTCGCTTTGAAATTTCTTTGGTCATAGTATTGTTGTCAGCAAGAGGAAAAGAAATGAAAGACGTGATTCGGGTTAGCCACAGATTTACTATCTGTTTAAAGGAGAGGCTCAGGTATTTGTTAAAGGAGTCCACAGAGTAGGACTAACACCAGATACCATGAAAGATGCCATAGAAAGATCTAACAAGGATGCTCTTTAAAGAGCTGTCTGCTAAACAAACTTAAGCTATAATTGTTCCTAAGGCATACTATTTTCCTAATCTGTAATTTACTCATTCATACATTTTTTTCTTTTTTTTAAACTTTTATTGCATTATGATGAGAAAAGTTACATGATTTCAATTTATCTGAATTTGTTAACATTTAAAAACATATTTTAATTAAATAGAATTGAATCATATTCTTGTTCCCCTTTTGTACCACCGCTCCTCCCATAGACCCCCCTTCAATACTTACAATATCTTTTTTGTCATATTCCTTAAAATTTATAAAATATTATAACAATAAAAATAAGTATTATAAAAGTTGTTTGATATAAAACAACAATCAATTTAACAGTCTTATGTAGATGCTCATCTACATCAATAGTGAAAATACATTTTTCTCAATATAAATTTTAAATGACTCCAAATATATTAGCTGTATACTTAAAAATAGTACATCACTACTAGTATTTTCTTAAATGAACATGAATATATAAAGTCTTTTTGTTTGTTTTATATTTAGTAGAGTTTAAAATCTTGGCTCTTACTGTGGTACAAGCTCAAAATAAGAACAATTTTTAGACATTGGGTTTCATTGTAATAAGGCTGTATTTCAATGACCCTCACATCCCCAAAGGATTTTACCTCCATTGTAGCTAAGCTGAGAGTTGATACTTCTGCTGCACCAAGAAATGAATTGTAGGCTCAATTTTTGGATACAGACTTCCTGCTATGGTCAAAGCTATTTGACTCGAGTGAGTGACTTCATTCTTAGCCCACAGAGAACAGGTTACATTCATTTAAGAAATGGTGTAGGTATTAAGATGGTCTATCCATAAAGTCATTCACCAACTGTTTCAATGAACAATGGTTCTGCTTGGAGGGTGGCACAGACATTAGGTGAGGGTAAGAATTTGGTTCATTAGCTGTGATAATTTGGACAAGCATTCATCTTTTCTCTGGAAAGAGTAACTTATAAAGTCCTCTTCTTCAAACTTGATACAAGAGATATAAATGTCAAGCAAAACATTCAGTCTCACTTTGTTGT
>NW_022196904.1:166514292-166576012 GCF_008632895.1 Mastomys coucha | reverse complement strand
ATGGTAATTGGGAGTTTTGCTGGGTATAGTAGTCTGAGCTGGCATTTGTGTTCTTGTAGGGTGTGTATGACATCTGCCCAGGATCTTCTAACTTTCATAGTCTCTGGTGAGAAATCTGCCATAATTCTGATAGGCCTGCCTTTATATGTTACTTGCCTTTTTTCCCTGACTGCCTTTAAAATTCTTTCTTTGTTTAGTGCATTTGGTTTTTTGATTATTATGTGACGAGAGGAATTTCTCTTCTGGTCCAGTCTATTTGAAGTTCTGTAGGCTTCTTATATGTTCATGGGCATCTCTTTTTTAGGTTAGGGAAGTTTCTTCTATAATATTGTTGAAGATATTTACTGGCCCATTACATTGGGAGTCTTCACTCTCTTCTATACCTATTATCTTTAGGTTTGGTCTTCTTTTTGTGTCCTGGATTTCCTGGATGTTTTGGGTTAGGAGCTTTTTGCTGTTTGCATTTTCTTTGACTGTTGTGTCAATGTTTTCTAAGGTATCTTCTGCCCCTCAGATTCTCTCTTCTATCTCTTGCATTCTGTTGGTGGTGCTTGCATCTATGGCTCCTGATTTCTTTCCTAGGTTTTGTATCTACAGGGTCGTCTCTCTTTCTGGTTTCTTTATTGTTTCTATTTCCATTTTTAGATTCTGGATGGTTTTGCTCATTTTCTTCACCTGTTTGATTGTTTTCCTGTAGTTCTTTAAGGGATTTTTGTGTTTCCTCTTTAAGAGCTTCTAGCTGTTTACCTGTGTTCTCCTGTATTTCTTTGAGGGTGCTAGTTATGTCTTTCTTAAAGTCCTGTATCATCATCATGATAAGTGATTTTATGTCTGAATCTTGCATTTCCAGTGTGATGGTGTTTCCAGGACTTGCTATGGTAGGAGAATTGGGTTCTGATGCTGGCAAGTGATCTTGGTTTGTGTTCTTTATTTTCTTATGCTTGACCCCTGCCATCTTCTTAACTCTAGTGCTATCTGCCTTTGCTAAATCTGACTGGAGCCTGTCATTTCTGTGATCCTGGTTGTGTCAGAACCCCTCAGAGTCAAGTTGTCTCTGTGATCCTGTGATTCTGGGATCCTGGGATCCTGGGCTTGTTAGATCACCTGGGAGTGTGGCTTTCTCTGTGAGTTGTGGGACTCGCTGCAGAGCTTGTGCCCAAGGTCTACTTAGAACACTAACCCAGACAGACCAGAAGGAACTGGAGTCACTGGGCTGGCAAAGTTTCTGTGTGCCTGGTCTGCTGGTCCCAGTTACTCCCAGTGTTGGCACAGATGTTGGTTCCTGCTCACCTCTGATCCTGGACTTGTCAGAGCGCCTGGGAGTGGATCTTTCTCTGGGTGTTGTGGGACTGGCTGCAGAGCTTGCATCCAAGATCTTCTCTGGACCCCAGCCCAGACAGACCGAAGGAACCCAAGTCACTGGGCTGGGGGAGTTCCTGTGTGCCTGGTCCTGCTGGTCCCAGTTACTCCCAGTGTTGGGACAGATGTTTCATTCATACATTTTTAATGAGTTTCCACATATATCCAATTTCATGGGACATTGTTGGATGACATATGAAACTCCAGTGGCTCCCCAGAAAAATCTTGGGAATATTTTCACCACGAGATAAAAGCTCCAGATACAATATCGTATCAGACAAATTAATTACTGGGACTGTGTGACAAATGCAAAACTAATGTATAATATATGTTTATTCTATACTTATATATAAGTGCATATTAAATGTATTTGTAAATTATATATAATATAGATTTAATATAGATATATAAATAATACAATATATAAATATGGTAATATAGTAAAATTTATAATATATATATTAGTCTATCTATACCTATAGGTTAAAATAATGATAATTCATGAGCAAACTCAGAGCAGCGCATTACCTTGCTTAATGTAAAGCCCACTCCTTAGTCATTTTCTCAAGTGAGCTTGACATCTTACAGATGCTCTTACTCTGTGATCAACATCTTGGTGTTTGCTTGAACTCTATTAAATGTACTGAAGCCATTGGAAGCTTCCAGAAATTTCCTTTTATCTAAGAGTTCAGAAAACAAGAACAAAAACAATGTAAGTTGTTGGAAGATATGATATATATTAGAGAGCTGAAATTGTTTATTCAGCCCCACAGAACTTTGAGTATTATTACTTAGTTTATGTCTCCAGCTTCGAAGGTGATACTTCACTTTATTCATGCACTTTCTTTTCTCCCCATCTTCGAGGCAATGGTAGTGCTGGAATAATGTTAGGAACAAGGCTAGTCTTTTTAAAAGTTTTTTGTTTGAAAGCCTCCATCAACCATCCCCTCCCACAAGTAATCGTTGGATGCCTTTTGTTTGAGGTGGAAAGTTTTCTAAACCTGACTTTTCTGGCTTAATTCACTTATATAAAGAAGGAGCCACAAACAGCTTTATGCTTGTGCTGCAAATGTAGCTTCAAAACAGCTCTGTGAACTCATCCCAGTTTAACATCTCTCTGTAAGCTCTTGGAACATCATCATGGAACACTTAATGCCACTGAAGTAGATGTACTCCTTGAGACTTCTCAGTTCCCCCTCTCTCAGCCTTATTCCCAATGGCTTCACTAAGAACAATGTCACAATCTGTGATTGTGGCCCTCTGAAATCCATCCCCCAGTTCATAAGAGGAGCCTAACCCATTCCTCAACCTACTCTTGTATTTTCCCAACAAATAAGACTAGGTGATTACAAAATATAAAAGGGTGAATCATACAACCATGAGCTCACTGACAGGATGGAGAAATAGAGTGTTAAAATCAAGGAGATTGAGTATTGTCACATGAAGAACTCATTCCTATCAATACCAAGATTGTAGGCAGCATGCCACAAAGCATATTCACAGAAAGAAAGGTTTCTTTGTAACTGTAGTAGATATTCCTTTCTTATTTGCTGACAGTTAAGATAGTAGAATCAGACAGTTCATGTGTAGAATGTATTTGTCTACCCACCTGTACACATCAGAGATCAATATACTTCTAGAAAAATCTGGCAATGTCCCTGGGCAGGAACTTTTGAAAAAGTGGAGACCCCAAGAATTTCTATTAATACTTAATATCTATCAACACTTAAAATTTTAAAAATTAAAACTGATAAAAATGATTTGCAAACTGTTTTTAAATGAAAGTAAACCTCAAACATGCTTACAGCAGCATCACTTTCAATGCAAACCACCAAATTTATCAAAACAAATTAAATAATAACAACTCCATATTTCTACATTCGTGTAAGTATCTTCAATATTTTGTAGAAGACAATTTTATTCCAAGATCAATTTCTTCATTCAGTGTTGTAATATGTAAAAATTACACAATCCAGTTATAATATGTTCTTTACATTAAAGTACAAGAAGAAAAATCAGTTCTGTCACAGGTATATAGATGAAAATTATCTATTAGATATAATTATCTAAAAAATTTTACATAATTGTGGATATTTCTTTGATACAACCCTAAAATTAAACAAATGCCAGCTTTTCATTGGTGAGAGAAACTAGAAGCCCACATTATTGGTTGATATTTAACTGTCACATTAAAATCCAATGACCTATCATATTTTATATGTATCATTTAGCCATGTACAACTTTATAATATAATGCACTGGCCATTAGAATACCATTAGCTCACAGACTTGAATGATTCTTACTCAAATGTTGTTATAGAATATCCCAAAATCACAATCACTGATACCATCAGCATTAAAACTTTATTGCTTTATTTAAGATTTTCTATAGTGAAATGGTATTTGTACTTATTGAACATTATAGAAGTGAAGAATATCACACCAGCCAACACAGTGTGGCACTGAGTGATGATAAGATGTGTACATTTTTTTTATTCATCACGCCTTTCACATTAGCCATGTGAGTAATGCCCCAGTAGAAAGGAAAAGAACAGTTAAGCTTTATTGCGATCATTGTTGAACCTCATGAATCCACTCACAGTGTTTGAGGAAGAACCACTTTACACATTGAAACTTCTGTTTACAGGCCTTATTCTCACTGTTAGTTTTCATTTGGGGCTGGAGCTGTGATATAATTCTTGGAATTGAGACTGGATAGAAGAAACTCCCTGAGAGGCATTTCTGATGGAGCAGAATGCTAGATGATGCCTTTTCATCTGGTCTAGGCATTGCCATATATGACATGATTGCTGGAGATGTGAGAGGTATCTGCCCTCTCCTTAGGTGCCCACCAAAGGAATAAACCATGATATAAAGTGGGGTGGGCATAGGGGAAAAAAGGACTTGGTATCTTGGTAAAATTGTAGGCCCACTGATCAAAACATTCTTGAAATAATTGATGCTGTTACTTTTCAGGACTTGAAATAAATTTTTCTTTTATGTGAATACATAATGGTAATGTGAACACCCACCCATGTGTAAGTAATATGGAATTTGAGGCATGACAGAAAGAATATGTGATAAAATTCTAGAAATCTATAGGCAGAGTGGAATGAACACCAAGGAATTGAAAATATTTTATTCAGTCTGATTCAAGATGAGTATTGATTCTTTAGAGATGAATTATATATTGATACCAATTCTTCCTAGTTTCCTATATGATTTTAATGTCTAATTAGCTTTTATTACAGACCATGAGTTATCCTCTATTGATAATGTTGTTATTTTTTAAAGATACCAAGCCTGAACATTTCTGAAGCCCTCACTTCCAATTTTAGACATTCAAACCAGAAGTTCAAATAAGTAGGGATGCTTATTCCTCCAGAAGTTCTTTGATTGCTCAGGATGAAATCCCTAACTGTATCCTTTGCATGTGTCAGGATCTTCAGGTAACGCAGAGAGTGTTTCCCATCATATATAGATGTGGCAATTTTTGAATGAAAAGGGACAAATTTACTTTCTCCCATCTTCCCAATGTATTGGTGGATCAGGTACAGGAATGTTTAATACATAAATCCATTTGGAAAGAGAAAGAATAGGAGAAGCTAAGTGGAGTTGTTCAGTTGTAAAATCCCAGCAGTTCTGAGTCTTTTCTAGCATCAGATGGTGATGTGCATTAGAACTATCTAAATCTACTTTTCAAGGAAACCAATCCTTTACCAAAAACCATGGGGCTTTAATATATGTAATATACAAGTAATTTATCCTATAAAACATAATTGCAAGATGCTGGATAAACTTATCATAGCCAAACTTCCCTTTGAAGCCTTTAGGCATTTTCCTAGCTTGTGCCCTAAGAATCTATGTCTTCTAGCACTTGATGGCATCCACAATAGTGTCTGGGTTTGATGATTGAATATGGGAAGAATTCCCAGGTGGAGCAGTCTGAATTGTCCTTCCTTTAGTCTCTGCTCCATAGTTAGCCTCTACAACTCCTTCCATCGGTATTTTGTTCCCCCTTTTAAGAATGAACTAAGTATCCTCACTTTGGTCTTCCTTCTTTTTGAGTTTCTTATGGTTTGTGGTTTGTACTTTGTGTATTCTTATCTTCTAGGCTAATATGCGCTTATCAGAGATTGTATACCATGTGTGTGACAGGAGCCTGAGATAGCTGTCTCCTGAGAGGCTCTGATAGTACCAGACTAATACAGAAGTAGAGGCTCACAGCCATCCAGTGGACTGAGTACAGGGTCCCCAATGAAGGAGCTAGAGAAAGGACCCAAGGAGCTGAAGGGTTTGCAGTCCCTTAGGAGGAACAACAATATGAACTAACTAGTACCCTCAGAGCTCCCAGGGACTAAAACTTCAGCCAAAGAGTACACATTGGGGGTCGGGGGGAACTCATGGCTCCAGCAGCATGCGTATAGCAGAGGATGGCCAAGCCAGTTGTCAATGGGAGGAGAGGACCTTGACCCTGTGAAGGTTCTATGCCCCAGTGTAGGGGAATGCTAGGGCCAGTGAGCAGGAGGGAGTGGGATGGTGAGCTGGGGGAGATGGGAGGGAACAGGGGATTGTTTTAGTTTTTGTTTCTTTTCTTTTATTTTTTTCTTATTTTAATTAATTGATTAATTAATTAATTAATTTATTTATTGAAGGGGAACCCGGGAAAGGAGATATTGTAAATAAGAAAACATCTAATAAAAAAAAAAAGACTACCTAAAAACAAAAAAAAGAATCTATGACTTGTTTCAAGGAGAGGGTACCAAAGAAAGGTGGAGCTATGAGGTATGAGTTCACCTTCTTCAGCAGCTCATCTAAGACCAGTACCAGGAACCCAATCAGCAGCAGCTCGGAAGGCTAGCCACCTTTAAACCATTGAGGGGTGTACCTGTAGGTGGAAAACCACAACAAAAAAGGCAAAAGGGATGCCAGGGATCGGCACAGATGTTCTCTGAAAGTGGTGAGATGCTAGGGATCAGCGCAGATGTTCTCTGAAAGCGGTGAGATGCAGTCTCTCTTCAAGGAGCCTGCCTAAGTCCAAGTGACCAGTGAGATTTCAGTAGTAAGCTGAAGGGATCCCAGGGATCGGTGCAGATGTTCTCTGAAAGTGGTGAGATGCTAGGGATCGGCGCAGATGTTCTCTGAAAGCGGTGAGATGCAGTCCCTCCTCAAGGAACCTGCCTAAGTCCAAGTGACCAGTGAGATTTCAGTAGTAACCTGAGTGGACATAAACTGGTGATTATATTTATTACTATATAAACTATACATATATGTAGCATGTGCTATTTTCAATATGTGATGTATTTCAAAATTTTAGCAAAGAAAAATACAGTAAAGTCTGCCTTTGGCATAGGAGTGAGAAGAGACTATAAGGCCACTCTTTAGTGTGGATCTTTCAGTTTGGGGGGCCATGAAAGAGGTAAAATTTCAGACAATGTATTTTTAAATACATTTAATAATAAATAAGTGCATAAAATGTAGCATCTTTTGATTTTGAGATTATAATTACGTCACTTCTCACTTCCTGTTGCTTCCTCCAAACCTTCCCACAGACTCGTCTTGCTCTCTTTCAAATTCATGGCGTCTATTTTTCATTTATTGTATTTATATGTGTATATATACATTTATATGTATATACATAGTCATATGCTTAAAGATATAATATACATACTTCAAATACATAAAAGGATGTACATATTATTAATATATACATTTATATGTACATACATAGTCATATGCTTAAAGATATAACATACATACTTCAAATACATAAAAGAATGTACATATTATTAAATACATGGATATAACCTGCTTAGTCTATATAAAGTTACTTATATGTATGTTTTCAGAGAACACATTATTTTTTTTTAAATGTATGATATTTGAAGTTCCTTTGTGATTTCTTAGTGAGCCAGGAGTCAGGTCCTTGGGACACATCAGGGCAGGGTCCTTGGTGGATCCTGAGGTACATATGACCACTCATTTGATTGGGCTGAATGAGTACCACATAACTGATCACAGTTTGATGGGACCCAGGGAGCATACATAGGGTTTGTGGACTTCTGACGTTTTTGGTCCACAATGATCTCACAAATTAACTAGTACAAGTAAAGAGTCTTTTGTGGCCTCCATCTATTTTCTGCAATAATACCCCCCAAATCCATCAAGTGGGGTACCGCTTTTACAGTTCAGTCTCATTTTCTTTTTAATTACTTTTATTTTTTTACAATCAAGTCATTGCCCCTCTCCAAGTCTGCTCTCCCAACAGGTCCTCATCCTGTTCTTCCCCCTCCTCTCTCCAAGAAGATATTCACCACCACCACCCACCAGCCTTCCCCACTCACTAAAGCCTCATGTCTCTCAAGGGTGCCTACTTCTCCTACTGAGGCCAGACCAGGCAGTTCTCTGCTGTGTATGTGTCTGGGGCCTCACATCAGCTCTGGTATGCTGCCTGGTTGGTGGCTCAGTGTCTGAGAGTTCTCAGGGGTACAGGTTAGTTGAGACTGATATGGGGTTGACTTCCTCCTTGGCTTATTTCAGCCTTTCCCTAATTCAACCTCAGGGGTCCCAGACTTCAGTCCAATGGGCTGTAAGTATCTGAGTCTGTCTCAGACAGCTGCTGGTTGGGCCTCTCAGAGGAGAGCCATGATAGGCTCCTGTCTGTATGCACACTGCAACATCAGTAATAATGGCAGGCCTTGGAGCCTCCCCTTGAGCTGGATCCCAATTTAGGCCTGTCATTGGATCCCCTTTCTCTCAGTCACTGCCCCATTTTTGTCCCTGCAAGTCCCTCAGAGAGGAACAATTCTGGGTCAGAGGTTTTGAATGTGGGATGGCAACCCCCATCCTTCCATGTGATACCCTGTCTTTCTACTAGAGATAGACTCTACAAGTTCCCTCTCCCCACTATTGGGGGCATTTCATCTAAGGTCCTTCCTTTTGAGTCCTGAGAGTCTCTCATCTCCCAGGTCTCTGGTACTTTCTAGAAGGTCCGCCTACATCCCACCCACAGATATTGCATATTTCCATTCATTGTGCTGGCCCTCAAGGCTTCTCTCCTGTCCTCCCCACCAATACTTGATCATGTTCCCTTTATCCCCTCCCCCTCCTCCTACCCTCTTCTACCCAGGTCCCTCCATCCCTTTGCCTCCCTCCCAAGTGGGATTGAAGCACCCTTCTGCTTATTAACTTTCTGGAGTTTTGTGGATTATATCCTAGGTGTTCTGTATATTTTTAGCTAATAACCACTTATAAGTGAGTACATACCATACATGCCTTTTCCATCTGAGTTACCTCACTCAGGATGATATTTTCTAGTTTCATCCATTTGCCCTGGAAAACTCAGGATATTATTGTTCTTAATAGCTAAATAGTATTATATGTAAATGAACCACATTTTCTGTATCCATTATTCTTTTGTGGGACATCTGGGTTATGTGCAGCTTCTGTCTATCACAGATAAGGTCTCTATGAACATAGTGGAGCATGTGCTCCTGTGGTATGGTGGGGCATCTTTTGGGTATTTGCCCAAGAGTGATATAGCTGTGTCTTCAGATAGATCTATTTCCAATTTTCTGAAGAATCTCCTGATTGATTTCCAGAGTGGTTCAATAAGTGGCACGGGCAGTCTGTATGTAGAAAAATGAAAATAGATCCATATTTGCTACCTTGAACAAACTTCAAGTCCAAGTGGATCAAGGACCTGAACATAAAACCAGATACAATGAATGTGAAAGAAGAGAAAGTGGGAAAGAGCCTTGAACTCATGGGAACAGGGAGAAATTTCCTAAACAAAACTCCAGTGGCTCAGGCTCTAAGATCAAGAATTGATAAATGGGACGTCATAAAACTGAAAAGTTTCTATAAGGCAAAGGCCATAGTCAATAGGACAAATCAGCAACCTACAGATTAGGAAAAAATCTTCACTAACCTCACATCTGATAAAGGGCTAATATCCAAAATATATAAAGAACTCAAGAAGCTAACTTCCAAAAAACTGAACAACTCAATAAAAAAAATGCAGTATAGAGCTAAACATAGTATTTAAAACATAGGAATCTTGAATGGACAAGAAGCACTTAAAGAAATGTTCAAAGTCCTTAGTGATTAGGGAAATGCAAATCAAAACAACCGTGAGATTCCACCTTACACCAATCCAAATGGCTAAGATCAAAAGCTCAGATGACAGCACATGTTTGCAAGGATGTATAGAAAGAGGAACACTCCTCCATTGCTGATGGGATTGCAAACTGGTTCTCACCTTTTCTTAATAACTCTTTGTTCATTCTGCTTACTCAGTACCTGAATTTTCTTATTCTTCTTGACCATGACACTATCAAAGAATGTACATTATAAAAATATCCAAGCTTTGTGAGAGATAATTTTGAATCCCAGGCCAGAAGAGAAAACATCCTCTAATATTGATGAAAAACAAATTCGCATGTTTGGTGAACTGTGTATATTTATTATCTATAGCAACAGGAACATTCTTAATGAACACTACTGCAGATTTATTAAATTGATTATTTTTTTCTAATTATGCTTGCTGAAGTTGTATGTTTATGTTAGATAAGGATTCCGCAGAATAATTAATCAGAACTTGCCAGCAACTTAACTAATATGGAAAGGATGCCTGATTTCATTTTATCCTACATTTTCTGCATGGAAAGTAAATAAGAGTAACAAACCTTCTGTGGCTAGTGGAAGGGGTCAAGGAAAACACAGTTTCCCAGACACCTTTGCTTCCCAGTGAGCACAGCTCTAAGAGCTTACTCACTCTTGATAATGTTCTGTGCCTCTCCTCTTGTCATAGAGGCTGATTGGTAAGGATGCAGAAGGGCCCTATTTTATCTTATTTTTTAGATATAATTATAAGGTGTTGTTATTATAGTAGTTTTTCCCTCTTATTCAGAATAGAGTCCTTTCTAACATAATATATCTGCATCACTGTTTCTTCTCCTTCTACTCCTCCCAGTTCATCTCCACTTCTCCCATCCAGATCCACTCCCTTTCTGCCTCTCATTAGAAAAGAACAGGTTTCTTACAGGTAATATTAAAATACAACAAAACAAAATTAATAAGATAAACCAAAACTATCACATAAATGTTGTTCAGGACAAACCAGCAGAAGGAAAAGAGCCAAGAGAAGGCACACGAATCAGAGACCCACAGTTCACACACTCAGAACTCTCATAAACACTCAATTATTCTCATACATGTCCTTTACACACCAATACTTCAAAATACCTGATTCCACTTATGTCCAATGTTATTCTTTAAATGCTGATTTGGCATTGACGTAAAGAGAATATATCCCAAGATATGAGCAGGATTCATGGGCCACAGATTTGCTCATGAGCTCTCAGAGTTTAGCCATGGGTCCGTGAAGCCAAAGAAAAGATCCTAAAACTCTCTGAAAAACTGGTAGTCCACGTAGCTCACTCTTGATTGACAGTTTTAAGGTATATACAGGAAATGGCCTGCTTTGCAGACTCTAAAACAATTTCATGAGATGCTTTGTCTGTGCTGTAATGATTTGAATACTCCAATGTTCCTATCCAGTGGGTAATTGATTCTCAGTAAGTATCAGCTGAAACATTGGAAACAAGAGAATAGAGCAGTTTCTTTCCCCTGCCATAATCAAAAGCAGGTTGTAGAGCTGATGAAGGAACTAAGCATCTATGTCAGCTATCACAGTAGCTGACACAGGGCTGATGAACATCACCAAGCCCAGGAATCTCTCACCTGCACACAAGAGCACAGCAGTTGGCATTTTACAAAATAACAAAACATACCAAGCACATGCTACCTACTACGTAAGTGTGATACTGCACAAATTATCCCTGAGCTCTGAGGACTGGGTGTCAGTGTGGAGACCAATATATCAGATGCTTTTCCAAAAGACTGAGCGAAGGTCTCTGAGGTAAAGAGCTCCTTCTGTGTGGTAATAATACAAGGAATGTGAATGGTTTGCAAAGGAAGGTGGCATTTGACATTATGTGGAGATGCCAGGAATACTGTTTGGATAACATTGGCCTGTAGTGTTCCTGGCATACAGGGTGCACTCATATATAATTACTCACTCATATATAATCACTTACTTGAAAATAGTAAGTGATGTCAAAGAGGTCTGTCTACTGGATCACTCATTATTATGCTGCTGGTTTCTTTGCAGACATAAGAGTGAAATTTAAGAGCAAAATTAGGAAAGTCTTAGAAAATAGTCTCTCTGAGATAGTAAGAGACTTATCCAAAGACCAACAAATAAGTCTCCTTGGTTTATCCACTCTGAGGGGAAGAACTGAAAGAAGAGGAGAGACCAAGCTCTTCTCAGACATACATAAGGACTAACGTAATATAAATAATTTACCGCATACATAAAAGCATCATATTGCTAGGACTTTAACCACTTGTTAACACAATGCTAGCATTGGGATTTTATAAAACTAAATCTTGTCATTTTTACACAGTTTGATACTTTCTAAAAGGACAAATGGAACCACTGAGCCTTGTCAGATAGTTGTCCTCCATCCCTTCAAACTGAACCTATTTTGAATTTACTCAAGTACTTCCATAAACCCAAATATCAGCTCCTAAGTGTGGTCCCAGAAAACCCTGTACTTGCTTGACCCTCTATATCAGAATGTCTAAGGAAGGCACCAAAGACAAACTCGCTTGATCTCGTCCCACTTCTCAGTGCTACCAGTCTTTCTTCACTCTGTGGGCTGGAGATTCCACCTCCTCACACTCCCCGACTGAGCCAGTTTGTATAATTGACATTCCAAATCTCCCAGTTACGTTCTGGATCTAATTAGATATAATTGAAGACAGGGGAATTTTTGTTTCTATAAAGCATGACACTCTCCCAGAGAAGGGAGAGGATAAATTGACATCTCATCATATCACAGACAGCAGAGAATTAACAAGTGCACACAGTGATGGTTCAGTGGGGCTTGTCCTCAGCTGTCCCACAGGCTGTGAGGCTTCTGGCTGGAGATGTCAAGTGCAAATAAACATGAACGGCAGGAAGTGCAAACACCCTGTGGTAAACAAGGCATTTCTAGTCTGTTTTCTTTTACCTTTTACTTCCAACAGCAAATGGGAAAACCCTCCTTGTTTTGCAATTTGAGTTTGCATTTTAAATTTAAAAAATGACAGCAAAACGAGACATTTTTTGAAGATGATTTTTCATTGTACTGTGAACACATAATTCATAAAAAATCTAGTTTACATAATACCAGAAAACAAGCAATACCAATCTTAAGAAGAGAATTTTATCTTATATAGGCACTTTTATTTTAAAACTTAAATTTTGAATTTGAAATTAAAATGTGATTTAAAGTGGACATCAAATTGGCACAAAGCAAATATAAGTGATTAATAGTAAGGAAATAGCCAGTGTTCCCAAATTATGTAATTGATTTTTGCTTCTTGAAGTGAGAGACAGTCAAAATTTGTTAAGGCAACATTTGATCTTATTTTGTGGGCATTTACTGTACTCATCAGCATAACGTTTTGATTTGCCAAGGAAGTATTTCTCACAACCACGTGAAAGCTAAGTTGCTATTACTCTTAGCTAGTCATTGCATAGTCCTTGGTGAGGATTACATGAGTCTTCCAAAAAAAAAATCTTTGAATGCCTTCTATGGCACTATTTGGATATCCAGGAATAAAAATAAAGGGGTGAATGAAACAAAAAAGAATCTTCCTCTCTCTGAAGCTGAAGGACAGACAGTAGTTCACTAGAGGTAACACATATCATGAGGGAAAGTATAGCCAGTAATGGGAGGCCTGGAGCAGGTACAGCTCAAAGGAAAGAGGGTGGGACAAGCCTCACAGTCACATAAAGGATCTGAGAAAAAAAGAAAATATAGAAAGAAACAACTTGAGCAAAGGCTGTGGCAGATTCACTGGCTTGGAGAGGGTACTGGATGTTTAATCTAGGACACTGTTATTGTCTGAATCTGAGAAGTCCCCCAAAGTCTCACAGGATTAGAGGCTTGACCTCTGAATACCAACTGGTAGACTTTGAGAAAATTATTGAATCCCATAGACTCTATATTAACAAATGAATTAATCCTTTGATGGAATCATAGTGTGATGACTTTATCAGGAAGAAGTGGTAAGTGAGAAGGGTGGTCTGTTGGACAGAGGAAGGTTACTATGGGCATGAGTAAAGATTTGTCGTCTTCTCTCCCCCTTCTTCTCTTCCTATTTTCTGTCCACCATAAGGTGAACAACATTATTCTCCTCTGTACCTTTCTCTCTTGATGATCTACTTTCTCATAGCCCAGAAGCAATGAACCATGAGCAGGGGCTGTAACCATGTCTCTCTCAGGTATTTCACAGCAATGAGAAGCTAGTACAGGCACAATGAAGTAAAATGGTCAAGGTGGTGAGACAGAATAGAGGTGAGAGTACGGGAGCAGGGTACCCAGTGTCCTGAAAGTCACTCAAGAAAAGTATCCAGAGGGTTTGCCCTCAATCTTGTTGTGGCTCAGGCCTTATGTGTCTGTCACAGAACAAGAGAAATCTGGGTACCATGCACAGGGCTGGAGACCAAGATCTTCCTTCACAGATGACAAAGGAGAGCTATCTTGATACATCTGCAGGGAGTATGCCAGCAACTAAATCCTAGATCTAGAACCTTTGCTTCCTGCTGGCCTCACATCTCCACCAAGGCAGAAGACTAAGAAAGCTGCTGCTTTGATGCCATTTTAAGTGGTTTGGCTTGGTTTTGGTGTCTTCTGGGAAATGTATGGTGAGCTCCTCCAACATTCACACTATTTTCATAGTTCTGCTGTTACTTTTGTTTGAGTTGAGTAGAGAACATTTTGCAATAAATGTAAATGAAGATGCTACCTCCTCCTTAGCAAGATATAGTTGCAGCCTGACTGGCCACCTTGCAAGAGCGTGAGCATGCCAAGGATTTCCCTAGCTCATGTCTTCAGCAACTCCCTCTTCTTTATCCTTAAGATGAACTTACAACTACTTCTGCCCCACTTTTCTGACTTTTCCCTTCGTCTGTTTCATGACCCAAGGTAAACACGAGCCCCTTGGGAGGCATGCTGGGGTCTACAGTGGTGTAACTACTCTCTCTGCTCTTTTATCTTCTTCCATAGGCAATAATACAGTTTGCAAAAGCACATTTACAGGGTTTTTGCTGCTACTTATTGATATGCTATGTCTTTAAAGTGTCTCTGCAGTGCACATGCTAGAACCCCAGCTCCCAGTGCAGTGATAGGACAGAGTGCCTAAGCGAGGGAGTTTGGGTGGTGCACTCAAAACCTCACTCTCGTCTGTTAAGGGTTCTTGGGCTAGTTGCTCAGCCTGGAAGTGATTTGCTGAAAAAATAAATAATTCTCTGAGTGGTTTGCTTTCTTTATAAGTCACTCAGTCTTTAATAGTCTACAATAGGTACAGAAAATTGAATGATATATAATAAGCACCAAAAGAATAGAATAAATACATTTTATTAACAATTCTGTTTAGTGACTACCTAGTATATCATATTACTATAGATATTTCATAAAAATGAAACAGTGAACAAATGAACAAATGAATGAAGGGAAGCATCTTGGGTAGTAACTGAAGGATTCTTCTTATTGTTTTATGGAGAAATTACTCTAGTGATAAGAAATCCTGTGACCCAGACAGTATTTCATGTTCAAGAACAAGCCTGGCATAGAATCTCATATCAACCATGTCTCTGAAAGCTATACTTTTCTCCTCATTTTAAAATTTCTAATATATTTTAATTAAATATTTTTAATTACATCATTTACTGCCTTCCTACCTTTAGCCTCTCCATGTCTAACCCCTGCCATACCACACAGTTCCCTCTCAAATTGATGGCCTTTTTAACTATTATTATTATTGATACACACACAATTTGCACAGATAGCTAAATACAACCTGCTGGGTCTGCTCCTGTGATTATGGTTTCAGGGATGACCACTTTGTCCTATACTGAATGTCCCTCCTCTGTGTCATCTCAGTGGGTTCCCATCTCTTATTTGAGGACATATGCAGTGTGCCCTCATCATAATACTTACTGAAACTGAAGCCAAAGGCGTAATTATCATTAAATGGTAGTGTATATTCAAGCTTATATCTATATGATTTTAGATACTTTTAGTTTTATATACCATGTTTTCGACAATAAATAGATAATAGATATGTGGATGGGAGGATGGATGAATGGATGGGCAGACAGATAGATATGGACAGATGGATATGTGAATGGATAAGTGTAGGAACAACTATATTTTTGTACTTGGGCAACATATGGTTAGGTAGGTATAATTATAGTTGAAATATAGTCAAAATAAGAAATATTTGACTTTGGTCATAATTTGCATTATGTGTTTAAGTACTGCTCAGTCTATTTAATAGATTTATATTATTAATTTGGAAATATATAATTGAAAAATTGTTTTCTTTTTCACATACAATATATAACATACAATGACTAAATATTCTTTTACATAGCTGAACATGGTGGCCTTTCTCCATTCTCATAATTATAGCATTGGGGTGATTGACACAGGAGGACTGTTACAAGTTCAATGTCAGCCTGGGTTCAACAGTGAGACCTTGTGTTGAAACAAAAATATCAAAGTCCTTACATAGTCTGGTTTAACCTGATAAAATCCTCCTTAAATAATTTGCAGGCTGCCATTTTTTTTTGGAAATTTTTGTAAATGACAAAAACCAAATCTTCAGATCAGAAACTTCCGCTACTAGTATCAGTAGTATTTTTCAGTTAATCATAGTAGAAACACTATTGATCACAGGTATTTGCAATAACAGAACCATGTGGCACTGCTAGAAAGTCTAAAAGCTTTATTTTGGATGCAGGAAGAGCCAGCTTCCCCCAATATATCATATGGTGCTATCTCATGTCATCTGCAGGCATAGGTATTTCACCTTCAGATTGAAGAAATACCAAGCACTTTGCTCTGCTTTTAATGGATGTACATCCAGAAGAGAGCTATGTGTGTACTGGAAGCTTACTTAAACTTATTGAAGGCTCACAGCTTTCAAGATTAAGGAGCACCCTTATCCTAACTAAGAACTGGACTCCATGTAAGAGTTTGCTGATGTCTACTTTATTAGTGTAATAGTATAATGTGAGAGTTGAAGGAGGTACTCACAGGCTATTTCAGAGGTAGGAGAGTTCCAGAGATGTTTTCTTCATAGACATCACCTGATTTTGAGTTCCATTCTTCTGCTACCAACATTCATTCCTCCTAATAACAAAGCAAATCCCTAATATTATCCTCAGATTGAAGATACTGAGCCATTCCCGACTTTGAGAGAAGTGTGGACGTAAGTATTTTTCAACTAACTACCAATTTAAGAAAGAAAGTGTCCCCCAGGCAATTTCAGTGGGTGAAGATATGACATGGCTCTTACAGCCAAGGCAATGTGACTGGCGAAGTCTTGGTTACATTCCGCTATGAAGTTTTCCTCAGAAGTTAGGGAGTTGGTGATCTTGTGAAATTGCCTCCTTTGCTCAACAGTAAGAGAAATTTATAGTGGATAATTTAAATCATATAAAACCTGCCAAACTATACCAGAAAGGAGTGGCTATATTTTCTACATTTTGCAGGAGGAAGAAAAAAGCTTAGGTTCAGACAGGCAGATAGCTTTTCGAGGCAATTTTAGCTTGCATCGCCCAACCTTGTGCTCTTCCCTCGCTGCCCTGCTATCTGTCTGGTGGTGATGATTACAGCCACAAACCATTGCCCCTGTTTTGTGTGAGGAGACATGGTGTAATAATCTTTCCTCTTGTGTGTTCCTCTGTTTCTCCACCTATCTGCTATTCTGCATCCTGCTCTTTCTTTTGTGTAGCAAAGGAATGAAAAGCAATGCTCATATTCAACCTTGCTGCTTTTTTTTTTTTTGCTGACTTTGGAGCAATCTTCGTAACAGTCTGAGTCGCTATTTGCTTATTGTTCTGTTTTGTCATTATGGAGAATGTTTGGAAAAATACAGATTTTGCTATAGATAGAAAATTCTCAGCAGTATCTACAGGACTTAAATGGCCCATAAAGCTGTTGAAAATGATGCATAAATGGTATTTCATATGCTATATTTTTTTTAACTTTTGATGACATCCTAGGAAAGAAGTTTAGAGGAATATGCATTAGACAGTAGGGCGGCAGACATAGATAGGGAGGTTGTAAAGACATCCATGGTGGACCAGCCTTGCCATGGGGGTGTCTCTAGTCCAGGATACCATAGATAGTGGTAAACCTAGTAGACTAGTTACATTTAAGATAAAATTATCTTAAAAATTCCTCCCTCAGCCAGGCAGTGGTGGCACACGCCTTTCATCCCAGCACTTGGGAGGCAGAGGCAGGCAGATTTCTGAGTTCGAGGTCAGTCTGGTCTACAGAGTGAGTTCCTGGAAAGCCAGGGCTACATGGAGAAACCATCTCGAAAAAACAAACAAACAAACAAAAATTCTCCCTCAGACTGGCCACATTTCAAATACTCAGTAATCATGTCGTTGGAAAGATTGATACTGGTTAGGGCAAATACCCCGCATCCCTTCTATTGCAAAATGTTTCGTTGTTTTGTGCTGCTCTTAGAAGATAAAGAAAGTCTATACTATCAGGTTAAAGCATTCGAGAGAAAAGAAGAACAAATAATGAGACCTCCCTAAGGGTTCCTTCCTTCCTTCCTTCCTTCCTTCCATCCTTCCTTCCTTCCTTCCTTCCTCCCTTCTTTCCTTCCTTCCTCCCTCCCTCCCTCCCTTCCTTCCTTCCATCCTTCCTTCCTTCCTTCCTCCCTCCCTCCCTCCCTCTATTTCTCCCTTCTCTCCTTCTTCCCTCTTTTCCTTCTCTCTTTTTAATTCTCCTTTCCTTCTTCTTTTTTCTAGTGCACCTTTTCCTTCTTATTGTTTCTCTTTATAGCAAGTAAAAACAATTATAAAAGCATGAGTGTGGACCATTCAAGCATTCATATGAAAAGGCATACTTAGAAAGATATGGCTCCTGCTCTCATGCAATCATGGTCATCTGAAGATTCCTATAAATGAAACTGCATGTATGGATTAGTGTGAGAACTGAATCCCTGTACTGGATCTACTGAGTCTTATCTATTTTCCAGTCTTCACTTTTGAGTAGAGAATATAATAGCAAGCCACAATATAGAGAATTTGCTGAAGATATCTGTGTATATTTGGGTAAGTTGTGTGGTGGGGAAGACTTGCTTGGTCAGTTAATGCCTAATAGTAGAGAGGTCAGATTTGGAATATAACATAGAGCTCTGGATTCCTGGAAACTTCATTTAACCTCACTATGTCAATTCCATTTGTAAGGTTTGGTCCATATTGTTTACAGAACACAGTTATCCATTTGTTAAATAAGTCACTGAATGTACTCAGTCCTCAGATCTTAGGAGAAAATAGTGGCATTTACCTCATCAGTCTGCTGTGAAGATTGGGTCAAATCACATAAAGAAATCACTTTATACACTGTTGGCACCTGACACGTGACTTTCTTCTATGGACACTAAAAGCAAAGAACATTCATTTAGCAAAGAAGTAACAATCATGGAGAGAAGAAAGGGAATGTATTCAAAGGGAATGCTGAGTCCAGCTATGTCAGCACACCCCGGTTTTCCTAATGATGTTCCTCCAACATTACATAAAGCTCCAGAGAACAAAATCCCCCACATTGCTTATTTTGCTCCTGTGATGCTGTGAACACTTTCTACCAAGTTCAGTGTGGAAAATGTGGCCATTATCTCTTATTTAGTAAAGTAATTAACATGGCCATCCTTTCAAGTGTTGCCATAGTGGTTGCTATGGCAATAAAATTAAAATGTGATTCATAACACATAACTCTTCCAGAGCTAATAGAAAGAATTCTTTTAGGATAACGGAATCATTTTGGTGATGTCTCAGTGCAACCTGTTACTCACTTGAGTGATTCAGATGGAGAGCTCTAATGAACAGAAGATTAGACTGTTTGCATTTGCAACCAAATGTACCAAATACATTCCTAATGTGTTAATTAACATTTTCTCCAAATGCAAAAGAAAAACGTTCCATCTGAGAAGACAGGTAAGAATCTGATTGTTATGCAGACTCATTTGGCATCTGAGGGAAAAAATCAATAGAAAGCTAAATTAAGCCACCAGAAGTCATTTTAAAAAAAATCCCTCTAAATTATAAAGACATAGAGTTATTGCCAGTAAATAATATAATGTCTAAACAAATCTTAAGCATTCTCATACATCATATGCTGTTCACTAGGGTTCTAAGAGCTAAACACAGGACATCTCTTTGAAATGCTTTGTAATAGAACTTGAAAACAGTTTAGAATGTTAATGCCAAGAGCTTAGTGTTGCTGTAGACACAGTGGGGGAGGGTTGGGGTGGGGAAATCAAAACACAATCCAAGAAAATCTAAATATAAAAATATGTGACCAAAGACCCATTTTTTACTCAGCCCCAGTACTTCCAAAGTACTCAAAGTGGTCCATTTTTCTTTTTATCACCAGCCTGACCTCCAATCTCTTTTTTATCCTCCAAATGGCATAATCCTTTGTCAGTTTCAGTGTCACTCAGACACCAGATGATCTGCCTCCACCTATCCCTTTCTACTGATGTTCATGCTTTTTGCTTTTTAAAATTCCACCTTTGAATGTGATCCTTCCCTGAGACTTCTATCTAACCAAAAGGATGACAACATGCCACCTCTGTAGACAGGATAGGTTCAAGTGTCTTGTTATGAGAGTCTTTTGGTGATTCATTCTCTTCTGGATATCATGAATCAAGCACTCATACTGTGAGTGGTTCTCTGCAGGGGCTCATATGTCAAAGAACTGAGGATGACCCTGTGACCAACAGATAGCAAAAAACCCTGCAGCTTTCAGTTTAGCAGTGTATGTAACCCTGAATCTTACAGTGATTATAATATACAAGTGGAACCAAAGCCTGAAAGCACTTACTTAAAGTCCAGCCTACTCTGAAAATCAACTCCCTTAGTTCCAAAGCCCTTAAGTTGTTTTTCAGTGACAGCTGTAAGACACTCAAAGATAATTTGAAAGTAGCTTTATGAGAGTAGTCAACAATGTATAGGAAATATTTTCTAATCTGCTCAATGACATTTTCGTGTCTCAAGTTCAAAATTCCCAGTACACATTGTGACTCTGTCAGAAAGAAACAAGCTATTTGTGGAGAGCTATGATGGCCATGTATATTTTGCAAAAATAAATTCTAAATGACCCCTGTATAAAATTACAATCGGGTCCTCTCTCTTCCTTTCCTATATTTATATCTTCCCCCAACTGACCACAGAGTCCTGAGTGGTCAGTTTTTTTGCTGATTGATCATGGAACAAACCGTTTTTCCCCCACTTAAAATTCTGATGTCATTGTGTCAGTCTCTGTGTATGTCAGGCAGCAAGCCCTTACTGTTATTTTGCCTAGTGAGGAACCAGAAACAGAAAACTGATCTAAATCATGCCCATAGTCCTGGCTAATAGAACCTGCAAAATGATGTGTGATGCATTGCTGCTAAGTTTTGAGATAATACCTTCCACGTTAATATATAATTATTCAATAACACAACAGTAGTAAAACCTTATCCCTCACAGTTGTACCGAGGGCCAGTGCTTTCCATGAGCCAAATCCAGAGTAGCCCACCATGCCCACTCGTTTCCCGCTTGTTATGCATCTTCCATCAGTTACATTCTGGGCTAAATATGGCCTTTTGTCCATCTAGTTTATGGCTTTCCATTTGGCAGTGAATCAAGGAAGATTCACTTAGAAGAATGAGTAAATGGTCTAAAGTGGCTTAAGGCTGTGAGCAAAGACAGCATCTTTCCCCTAGGGTCGCAGAGCTGACTGGGCCACTAGACTTAGCATCAATCTTGTCATGTGTATGAAAAGAGTATGACTAAGAAGAAGAGAGAAAGAATGGACCTCAGGCATCCTCAGTATAGGCCCAGAATCTAGTCATTTTAAACTGACTGGACTTCTCAGTTATGAGTGTCGATACATTTGCTGATTTCAGATACCATGGTTCTTTGCAGTAGGAATTTCTTGATTCTATGTTTCCTCCCATACAAATCTTGTACATTGTCTTAATGGCCTATGAGAGAAAATTCAATCCTCAATCCTTGCTGGAAAACATTGTCTCCAGTCCTGTATTTCCTTTCTTTTCAACTTCTCTTTTCTCCCTAACACAGACTCTTGGTTTCCTAGCTGCGTAAGTGAATGCTCATTTGCACTCCAGTGTCTTTGCCATATTTTGCCCACATTGCACTTTTTCCTGTTTCCAAGCAAACTGATGTTACAGAAAACGGTTGTGTGTTTGTGTGTGTGTGTGTGTGTGTGTGTGTGTGTGCAGAGGGGGTCAGGTGTCCTTCTCTGTCATTCTCTGACTAATACTTTTTAAGCAGTGTCTCTCCATGAGTACACTGTTTCTGACAAGGACAAAGCAAATCCCACCCAGCAAACACTAGAGATCCTCCTATCTCCCCAGAACACTCTAGCACCCCAGTTTCAGGTATGCATGACTATGTGCTGGGGAGCTGACCTCAGGTTCTCATGCCTGTGCAGCAAGGGTTCATTGTGAAAGTATTACCCAGGCCCAGAAAATATTTTAAAGTCCCTAAAATGTTAACTTTGCCAAATGTTAACACCATAGTAAATTCTTTCTCTATTCTTCCTTTCTTAGTCACATAAAAGAGAAAGGAAAATCAGAGGAAAAGAAAATCAAGATGTGATCGTCACTACACAAAGCAGATCCTAACAAGAGCTTTTAACCCCAGACCCAGCCTGATGCTGCTGGGAATGTGTAGAAAGGGGTTGAGCTAGAAAGAAATGGCAGGATGTACAGTCTACTGGAGGAAGAAAAATGCCACATGTCGGTTCTGCTAACTTGTTTAAACGCTCTGTGATTATCTAACCTAATTATTTTTTATCTGAATTACTGTTTAGAAACTTTCAGACAGTGTGGGTCATAAAAAAGACTCAAGGAGAATAAATCTGTGCTGTGTTTCTTACTAGTTTCAGTGAGTTATTATTCACTCAAACATATATATCTTCTATATTATAAGTCCAACTTCATACAGCTATAGCAACTTGATATGAAAATAATACAGTGCCTGAAATACAGTGTGTGGTCAGCAAATTCCTGTGTCCATCCATAAAAGGAAAAAAAAACTGCTTTATATAAGCACAGAGCATCCCTTGCAATTATAGTAAATCTGTAGGAAGGATGAAGTTTCAGAAGCTGGGAGAAATTTCCTGCCTGAAGATCCTGGGATTTAGAAAATAACAAAAAGAAACAAGTTGTATTGATGGAAGGTCTACAGAAAAACAAGAAGAACCAAAGGATGCTGGAAGGTCCTGAGCATCATGGATCAATGTAACACTCAGAAGTAGAGCCAAATAAGAGGAGAACACAATTTTTTTTCCTAAATAGTAAGATCTTCATATGGAGAATAAGTATTGATAGATTCCTTCTCCATTAATTTTCTCTAGCCTTGGGCATCAATAACCTCCTGGGATCATAGATTTAAGGAAATAATTGACTCACTTGAGGCTAAGAATTGCTCTGACAAACCCACTTTGACCTCCAGGAGAGTAGGGTAAACAGTACTAATTTAAATGATTTTAAAGAGTCGTGGAGAGCTGAATATATTTAGATAAAACCTTCATCTGACTTCTTGTAATAGTACAAAGCCTATTTTACAGTTTCTAACTTATGTCCTTGAGGTTCATATACCCATCTTCTGATGATCTGCTGCCTGTGCTTTGCCCTGCACGAAACTCAGGTCTATTGACAGTACTATTTTTTCACTTACTGTTTTGTTTTTTAGTTTGTTTGTTTTGATTTTTGTTTTTGTTATAATTGTTGTTGTTTTACCCTTTGGCAGAAAGCCAGAACATGAAGTCGCATGGGTGGGGAGGATCTGGGAGGATTTGGAGAGGGGAAAGAACATGATCAATATATTTTGTGCACAGAATACTCACTCTGAGTATGTGGTGAGTTTAGTACCTTGGCTGACGAGTTACCCCTTTGCTTATGCTGCTGTCTTCTCCTCTATGCCTCAACTCCAGCCACTTCAGCTTGCTGCCTTTTCAAAGCCTGGCCTCCCAGCCTGGCCTCCATCACTGTGACAACAACAAGCAAAGTCCTTTGTTCCCACTATACCCTTACTTAGACCCTTATTAGTTTATACCTGTCTCTATGCCCATACTTAAGTTAGAGGAATTGCAGGGAGAACAAAAGATCACTCCTATGCACTGTGTTCTTCCTCGTTTACACAGGACTGCTTCTTTTCCCAGTTCAATGTCATATCTGGGCAGGAGTGCTTGCATGTAGAACAGAGGCAATCTCAACATATGAACGTGTCCATGTACCTTTATAAACACAGACAGGAGCAGAGTCACTATGATGTCATAGGTTATCAATGATCAAATGGAGTTTTATGAATCCTATTCAAGTTATGCTTTCATGTATCTGTGATAGCCTTGCTGTTCATGGGAGTCTAAAGTATCCACATCTCCCTAAGTCTGAACTAATGATGTGGTGTGAGTTTCTTCTAATCACTGTTTTCTGAAGTGATGGTCGTCTTATTATACATTCTGTCTGTATGCATCTCTCTTTATACACACACTTGTGTGTATACATATGTGTATATACATATGCATGTATAGTATGTGTGGGTATATACATATGTGTGTGCATATATAGTATGTGTTTATATGATCTCTATATGTTTCTTTGTAACTATATCCCATATATACACATGTACAACAAGCATAATGATATACACATACCTTATGTTTTTGTATCTTTTTAAGATATGCATTATATGTAATTTCTCTTGATAATATCACTATAGAGCCATTCATTAATGGGTACTCCCTAGGGGTGTGTGTGTGTGTGTGTGTGTGTGTGTGTGTGTGTGTGTGTGTGGTATGCAAGGGAGCAGGATGTTCATTGTTCATGGCATGGAGCATTTGAAATGGTCAGAAGACAATGGTCAGAATAAACAGTTCTTTTCTTTCATGGTAGGTCCTAGGTGGAAGCTGACTTGTCAGTTTTGGACTACCAACTTAACAAAGGAAACAATAATTAAGCAAAAATGCAGGATGGATTTTTGCACAATAACGACTATAACTTCAGCTGCTCTACTTATATCTTTAGATAGTTAATCTAAACTAAAAATCAACAAAGGAGCTTTATAACTAAACTGAACTATATGTTAAATCAGATTTCTACAGAATATTCCATCAAACATGTATAGAACTATACTTGTATAGAAGTATACTTCTCAGCTATGTATAGAAGCTAAAACATATCACATTTTAGACCACAAAGCAAGGCTTATCAAATATAAGAAAAAATTAGAAGAAGTTAGAATGATGTGCCTTCAGTTCTTAGAAAAACAAGAACAAGTAAATTGTCAAATAGTAGAATGAAAGAAATAATAAAGATAGGGTATATACATGTATAAAAACACTTGCAAACCAGTCTCAAGATCATACTAAGACAACAATAAATAGAAACAATTAAAAATTAGATTCTTTGAAAATACCAAAAACATTGGCAATGTACAATTCAGTGTCTAACTAAAAGAAAGAGAAGATTAGATAAGTAAAATCAAAGATGAAAGTAATTGTCATAACAAATTTCAATGAATTTGGAAAGTTCTCACTGTAGTTTTGAAAACATATGTTAAAACTGCAAGATTTATAAGAAATGGATGAACACCTAAATGCATGTGGTCTACCAGAGCTGGATCATGAACACAGATAATTTATATAGATCTATAAGAAGCAACAGTATTAAAGTAGTGATAAAAAGTTCTCTAACAAAGAAAAGACCAGAACAGATGGTTTCCTGCTAAATTTTACAAAATCATTAAAACAATTATACTGTCAAATTTTCTTGAATTTTCACAAAACAGAAAAGTAAGGGACATTCCATGGTCACTATTAAATAATATCAAAACCAGATAAAGACACAGTGAGAAAAAGAATTTATAGGCCAATCTTAAAGTTCTCAACAAAATGCTTATAAACAAAATTTAAGATCACATTAAAAGAGTTACACAGTATGACTAAGTTGGGTTCATTTCAGGGAGGCATGAGTTTTTCAACACATATAAATCAATAAATGAATTTACATATAATTAGATTTGTACAGAACTTACAAGATTAGTTCAATCCATGTTGAAAAGGTCTTTGACAAGTTTGGCATCTCTTCACAATAAAAGCCTCAAAATTAAAAAAACAAAACAAAAGTAGGAATAGAAGAAACATACTTTGACATAATAAAGGTTTTGTATATGATATATGTATAGTCGATGTACTAAGTGGGGAAAAACTGAAAATATTTTCTCTACCATTAAGAATAAGAGTACCAACATCTTTCAATATTGCTCAGTATAGAAGTCAAAAACTTGGCTTAAACAAGAGAAGAGAAAGAAAGAAAAGGCATTCAAATAGCAAACGAGTAAGTCAAACCACACTGTAGACATGGTTTTATACTTAAAACTGTAAACACTATGCCAGAGAACTCTTATGTCTGATAAATCCTTCTAGTAAAGGATCAGAATAAAAATATACACTTAAAGGCAAAGATTTTCTTTATCTCAATAATAAATTAGTAACAAAGAAATCAGAGGAAAACATCACATGCAAAAGATAGTACAATATCAAGAAATAGACAAACTTTTTAAAATGTTAATATTTGAGGCTGAAAAGTTAAAAATAAAAATGAATGCCCACTGAGATTCATCTCCTACTCTTCTAGATGATTAGCAATTCTGTCAAGTCAACAACACTAATCATCACGCACTCTGATAAAGTAATTGCATGATGTATTTCTCAGAACACATGCCCTATCATTTGTCAAGATATCTCTATTATTTGGCTATGTGGGGAAATAAGAAAAACTGAAGGATGTTGCTGCTGCTGTTGCAAATAATGATTTGATGGAAGATAGAGAAAACTCACTTGATATTTGAAAATAGATACTGAAGAAGTTAAAGTAAAATATACTCAGATAGTATGATATTATGATTTATTATGTTTTGTCTTTCTCTGTACCTAAGTCCACAGAGCAAAGAAAGTTAAGGACCTGGAATTCACTGGTTTTCTCTCTGTTGTGCTACCAATGCCTTGGGAGAAACTTTCAAATTAAGTTCCAAGACTACAGTTTCTATTTTCTTTCCAACCCTAAATACTCAAGAGGGTTTTCTTTTCTAAAAGGATCTCCAAGGAACTTCATATTTCAGCTTTTAGATGTCAGTCTTTTATCTGTTATTTTTGAGATTTTAGTTATATCATCTCTCCCTTGCCTTTCCTTCCTCCAAACCCTCACATGCAATTACATCAAGTGCTAGTTTAGAATGGCTTCTTTGCGAATGATTATTTTCCTTTTTTTCTTTCTTTCTTCTTATGCCCCCAAAAATCTTGTAGGACATGTATGTTATATTTGTAAATCTTCAGAGGGAGGAAGGACTCAGAGCTCCAAAAATGTCACCTGTGGATATCTTCTATAGAAACTACTAGAAGAAAGAAAACAATAACCACATTTTCCTTCTCACAACTTCCTCATGTATTAAATTTGTTAACAAATTAGATACACTTGAGGAATAGTGTAAAAGTAGTTTTTATTCACCTGAAGTAACTGTAATCTTGGAGGCTTATGGTTGAAATGCTCACTCTTTCTAGTTCTCTGGCTGGCTGGTTCAACTTAACTGTTCTGGCTCAAAACTCCTCTCTAAGCTGAGTGATTCAAACTAGCTTTTCTCAGCTTCTAACTGAATTCCTCTCCTTGGCCTTAAACTAACTCTGACAATTTGTTCTAATCTGGATCCTTTTTATTTTTGGGCTTCAACTATCTCTACTGACCTGCACCGAACTGCATGAACAAACTCAACTCCATTGCACTGCAATCATTGCACTGACTCTCCCTGTATTGCTCTTAAATACCTATTCTCTTGAAAGTTGGGCAAAACCTCTTTCTAACTGATGCATTAAATCTTGCTCTAATTCATCACTTTGTCTGCTTCTCAATTAGATGTCATTGTTTGGGATCAAATGTGTGCACTAAAGAATTCCAGTCAGAGAGGTTAAAGGTGTACACTAAGGGTGTGCCTTCATTCTAGTTGGATCATATGGACCTTGAAGATCTTTGGATGTGATCAGAGCAGTCATGTAGGTGGATTCAAATTCCTCTATAGAATAGTATTTCCTCGCTTCCTTCTCAAACTTAAAACTAGGGACCTTATAATGCAAAGGGGGACTAGACCCATAGCTGGGTCCTTCTTTTGACTTTTGCATTATAAGCTGTGGTAAAGAGCATATACTTCTAATAAATCTACTGTCCAAACACTCATCCTGGGCTTGTCCTCAAAAGAAGGTTTGGGTGCATTCTCAATACAGGATGGTACTTAATGAATGGTAACAGGATTGCTTTGTAAAGAGTTTGTAAATTTCATTGAAATGTAATATGGAAACCATTTTAAAATTATTTAAATTGAACAAGGCTTCAGGTAGTCCAGGCTGGCCCAATTGTCAGGTGGCCAGGATTTGGCACTTAGCTTCTTAATGCTCTGTCTCTACCTCACAAGTACTGACATTAGGGCAATGTACCACATATCTAGTGACAGAATCTTTAGCATAAATTATATTAAAGTATAATATTCTTACTGAAAAATGAATATTACATATGTATCTCAATGAAATTTTGCAAGGAGAATAGCATTAATAAATTTACTTGAAACAGAATATCACGTGTATTTCAAAATCCTCCTACCTATAGCCTTCCATTCACCATACAAGCATGACTAATACTTTTGGAAGTCATGGATATAACATCATGGATAACTTCTGGAAGTGTTAAAATGTTACAGAAATAAAACCATACAATATGCACTGTTTTATTTCTGTATTTCTTTCTTTCTTTTGCTTATCATTACATTAGATTTCCATTCAGGTACTTGCATCCACCCATAGATTAATTTTTAGTTGAGTAATATTGTTGTATATTAGTTATGCAACTTTTCCATTTTATAATAAACAGAGACATTGAGCCAAAAAAGTAAACTGAACAGAGTAAAATGTCAAGGTAGTCAGGGAGCAAGACATAAAGTTAAAGAGTGATGCTTTAATGTAGAGGGAAATATTTATTCTCTTCTCCCAGTATCTACATAATAGACTATGTTGACAGGCTCCAAAAATAAAATCATACAAGGTTTAGAAATGTTGGTAAGGGCCAGATTTGCTTTAGCTGATGATTTCCTGTTCCAATAACTGACAATCTTGAGAGTGGGGTGAGGATGTGAGTGGGATGTGAGTGGGATTGTTACCACTGAGCCCTTTACTTTAAAGGGATAGTATTAATCTCTTGAGAGTCTCTTCTGAGGATTGCCCAATCACATTGAAGTTAGTATCAGATAGAAATAGAGACATTCAGATATTTCTTTTCCCACTATAACGAATCCTTCAGAGATTGAGTATAATAAATGATTCAGAGATAAGAATTCAGGATCCTTAATAGACATATCTTAACTTATTGCTCAATGATATTGTCAGAATATGTGTCTCCTCAAATTTTAAAAGCTAGAACCCTAACCTCCAAGGCAATGGCATTAGGAAATGGTGTCTTCCAGAGGTGCTTAGGTCATTCCAGCTGCACCTCATGAGACTAGTACCCTTATAGAAGTGACCCCAGGGAGCAGAATTTTCCACTTAATACAACCATAAGAAATTTCTACTAAAAAGAGAGTGTCACTGGACACGGGACTAATCTGTCTGGCATGCTTAGATTTTCAGCATCTAGAACCATGACAAATAATCCTGTTGTTTATAAGTTGGATGGTTTATAGTATTCATTAAAGCAAGACAAATGGAGGAAAATGTGTGGGGACAAAACATAATAATTATGATGTGGTTATGGTGTCAAAGTTCAGAATCTATTTTCTCCCATTTTACACTCTGACACTGACTTATTGCTCAGAGCAGTACCCTAGATATGCTGTTATTAGTTCTTGACCAAGGCCCCAAATTACCAACATGTTTGTCTATTTCTCTCTTTTTAATATAGTTTTTCTGGGCTAGAGAGATGGCTCAGTGGTTAACAGCACTGACTGCTCTTCCACAGGTCCTGAGTTCAATTCCCAGCAACCACATGGTGGCTCACAACCATATATAATGGGATCTGATGCCCCCTTCTGGTATGTCTGAAGACAGCTACAGTGTAATCATATAACTAATACATAAGTAAAAAAAAAACTTAAAATTTTTTTCCATTTTCTGGATCCTATTAGGGTATTAGAAATCTCTGCAGTCACTAAAGATTAAATTTACTGAACAGATTAAGACTTAGGTTTATCTGCCACGTTTGTCGTGTTGGGTCAAAACTGACCACTTTCTGAAACTTACTGAATGTTAATTTCACTAGCCCAAAATTGAGCGGTATCAATCTTTCCAGAAAACTAATTAAATTATTTTCTGCTTTGTTTTCTAAAATATACTGTATTCCTATTTTTGTCTAGATATTACTCAAATTCTCTTTTTAAAGGATACAAACATATTTACAAGTAGTTGGTACTTTAGAATCAAATGATTTTTAAAATCTTTTAAAAGGAAACCCTTAATTTTTATCATTCTTATCTGCTATTACAGTGCAACATGCGCTGAGTTTGGGTAATGAAGCCATACTCATGGTCAAAAGTTACTCAAGAAGAGGGCTTGGGAATGCATAATGTTAGAAACTGACATATGGGCTCTCAGTAAGTCCAACATGGCCAAGTTTTCCCTGCAGCGCTGCAACATATTGAGTCTCAGCTGAAGTGGTTGACTCTTATTTAAAACAAGGCAATGTTTTATGGAAATACATATCCTTAAATACAAGATTCATACCATAACCATAGGGATAGTTGTTCCTAAATAAAAAGCACTTGGGCTGGAGAGATGGCTCAGCAGTTAAGAGCACTGAGTGTTCTTCAGAAAGTCCTGAGTTTAAACACCAGGAACCACATGGTGGCTCACAACCATCTGTAATGAGACTTACATATAATAAATAAATAAATCTTTAATAAATAAAATTTTAAAAGGCACTTGATAAGTTAAACTTCAAGGGAACATTCTCAGACATGTCCAGGGGTTACCTACTAGTAAGTGTAGCAACAGGTTCAACAATCTGAAACAGTTGCACAGCTCTTTTCATATTTCATTTTTAGGCAGAAACGTAGTTTCATTTAACTGATTTTGTATTTTCACTGAACTATGAATACTGGCTTAGTTGAATTCTCATGGTCATCTGATTCACTACTGCTGTAGTGCCTAAACTCTGTATTCCATCTTCTTTTGTCTCTCATTTTGACATTGGTTTTTTGTTTCTGTTTTTATTTTTATAAATAGTGACTTTTCTAAAGTAAAAACCCTACACAAAGAGCTTGCAATGTATAGCCCTGGCTGTCCTGGAACCCACTCTATAGACCAGGCTTACCTCAAACTCAGAAATCTGGCTGTCTCTGCCTCCCAAGTGCTGGGATTAAAGGCATGCACCACCTCTGCCCAGCCTGATAATTTCATTTTTAAAGTAAAAGTATAAAAATACATGCAAAATTCTTAAAGAACTTTCAAAGTTTAAATATGTACATTAAAGAGTAGCAGAAAACTAATGTCTCTTGCTTATTTAATCATATTGTTGATTTTGTTTTATCTACTAGTAGTCATAGTATAAAAGATAAATCTTTGGATGCATCAACTTATAGGTGAAATGTAAACAGCAAAGTCTAGTATTAAAAGTTCTTCCACATGCTATCCAAACTTACTCTCAGCGGCAAATTACACTGAAGCAAATGAGACCTATGACCTGGCTGTTAGCCTCAAGAAAGCCATTGACCTCATAGAACCTTCCTTGAAATTTTCTAAAGCCATTCTATTTAAATTCTAGAATCCTTATAAAACTAGTGGTAGAAACATCATCCTTTCCTTCAGTCTCTGCTCTATACTTTGTCTCCATATTTGCTCCTGTGAGTATTTTGTTTCCCTTTCTAAGAAGGACCAAAGCACCCATCCTTTGGCCTTCCTTATTCTTGAGCTTCATGTGGTCTGTGAATTATATCTTGGATACAGGCCATCCAGAGACTGCCCCAACTGGGGATGCATCCCATATACAGTCACCAAACCCAGACACTATTGTGGATGGAGGGACCCATCACTCCAGCTGCATATGTCATAGAGGATGGCCTTGTTGGGCATCAATGGAAGGAGAGGCCCTTGGTCATGTCAAGGCTTGATGCACCAGTGTAGGGGAATTCTAGGACAGGGAGGCAGGAGTGAGTGGGTGGGTTGGGGAAAAACCTCATAGAAACAGGGGATGAGAGGATAGGGTAGGGAATTTGGGGGGGGGGGTGATGGGGAAAGGGATAATATTTGAAATGTAAAAAAAGAAAATATCTAATAAAAAAGTATAAGAAAAAGAAAGAAAGAAACATCATCCAAGGGACACACTGACAATCAATTTGAAAAATGTTCAAATTACAGAGTCTACACATGGCTATTTAGCATTGTGTACCATGTACCATATGGAAATGTAAATTCATTGTAGCAACCATATCATATTGGAAACAAATTCCAGAATTTAGTTTCAGACTTTGATTAGAGAAGCTTCTAGAATCTCCTCCTCCCACATTGGGGAAAGAGTGTTTCCTAACTGTTCTTACCAGAAATTTCTTGGGAAAGAAAGTCTGAATTTAGGCCTAAACCCCTCTATTGTCCTGGCTACCTGAACATTCTTGCTCATTGCTGTGCAGAGCTCAGATATTTTGCCTTGTTCTGAACGTACTGATGCAAAAATCTTCTGTCATCTCTACTCCCAAGTTAGCATTCCTTGTTGAGAGAATTTCAGACTCTCTCTGGAGTGCTATGATCTGCACAGTTTAATTGTTTGGCACCCTAAGCATTTGTTGATTCAGTCTTGTTAACAGTTGCACAGCATTTATACGGAGTTAAATGTTGGCATTCTTTTCCTCTGAATGCTTAGCCACAGCATTCTACTTTGTCCAGTGGTACTTGCACATGTCAGTTTTATACATCCCAGTCACTAAATGCCCACTACAATAAGCTATAGGTTTCCATGGAGACAGTCATATTTCTATATGAGTAGCTGGGGAAAACAGTTTCCATGACTGGGCCTAGGGACTTTCGTTTTCGACAAGCATTCTTTGGTCTCTAAGGATTTTAATCCCAGATGCATTGGTGCTATTTATAAGCCATGACTCAAAGTTCCTTCCTCTGTCCTTTGGCTTGGTTCTTCCTGAAAATATATTCAGTGTCTGGTGGAAAGAGTTCATACCATGGATTAAATATCTGTTCCACTGAAGTTCTACAATAGCAGCCAAGTCCTTAGGGGTTCCTGCCTCCCCTGGTACAGCAGAGCTGTAACTGAAAACTGTTCAAGGGGGTTTGACATCAGTCTCCTCCTACCATCCCCAATGGATTATGATGTCTATGGAAATGAGGCTGTATGGTCTTTAAATTAAATCTATACACCTTTCAACTTTAGAGTTTCAGAATGTTGGGCAAGCCTGCTTGCCCAGACCATCATGCCCTGAGCTATGCATTCTCCCCACTGACTTTATACATTACAAGAACCATAGTGATTCACATCTAATTAAACATTAGTCCTTATACCCTGGTCTGCAATCATGATAAAAAGTGAAATCTTGGCAAACATATGTGTTGATGTGCTATCCTAAGGAATGACTGAGATGTGCTACTAAGTACAAAATTAAGAAATATATGAAATTGAAAAACCAAACAAGTGCATCCTGAAATTTTATGTACTAAGGTAACTGTTACCTGGCTAGCCTGCTTTTTTATTCTGCTACTAATATCATAAGGAAACTTTCTTTTATGTTGTTTCTCTTGATAATGGAAAACTTTCTTATGCTCAAGTTCATTATATGTTCTGTACCTTTAGAAACCAATCACAACAGAAGTCAGTAGAACTGCTCTGTATAGATACCCATAATAAGCTTGGACCTGAACTAACCAAACAGTAGAACTTCATGTAGTTCTTCTGTATAAGCCTTTATGATATTTGTTTTTGTAAGCTGCCCCTCAGATGGACCCCAATGTAAGAGAGCAACTGCACCAATATAAGAAACTATTTGAAATCAGACTTCCATTTTGAGTTGGGGTTGAGTAAAGTTCAAGTCCCCAAAACCTCTCTGGTAACCGGGATCCTACTTGGCAGAAAGATACATGTATGTGGGTAACTGACAACCTGGTTGGCAAGTTAAGGCATGAATATTAGACAAGGCAAGTCCCATACCATAGTTGAATACCCAAATCAATGCGACCAGGATAATTGTATAGCAAAGACATGTGTTTAAGGAAATCCCCTATTCCTAAATCCTGACTGATGGAATAACTTGGCACAGATGTATGTAGATTTCAGGCTTAAAAAGCCCTGTAAGATCTTAACTCAGTGTCACAACCAGCTCCTGATTCTGGATTTGTGGCCCTGATCACCTGGGGCAAATGGTCAATAAACTATCCCTGTCTGACTGAGATTGGTGTTTGTGTGGCTTGTAAGTCGACTCCTAGACCCCAATACAACCTACATACAACAACATGCTTCCAAAACAAACACAATGTGATAAGAATTTCATTACTGACATAGTATCTTAAAACTATAGTTTTATAATCCATAGCATTTTCCTTGTTTGCTCAATTCCCTTGATACTACTCAGCTCTTCTTACTTTACTCTAAAACACCCAAATATTTTCTCACATTATTCTGCATCCCTCTTTTCTCCCTTCCCTTTATCTTTTTTTGCTATGGCCACCATGTTGCACTAGCATCTGCTTCAAATGGCTGCTACAGGAGCATTTATTTTATGTTAAATGTCACACCAATAGACACTTAAATGATATAAGGACAATGGTTGAATGTGTTCCCTCTTGTGTTGAATTTTAATGGTCAAAGTGATATAATTGAATGGTAATAAAGTCATGATGACTCCTCTGTCACAAATAGGTTTAAGGTTTGTAGAGGACTTCTAATCTAGCAAAATGGCTGCTCTAGCAAGGGATCACATCCAAAGTCCTTCTAGGTCTGTGTGATACAATTGAAATGCAGACACACCACATACCTTTAATCTCTCTGGGTGGAATACAGAGCTCCCCTTAGTACAAACCTTTCATCCCAAACAATAAAGGTAAAGTTAGCTTCTAGAAGGAAGCAGCTATGTTTAAAATGATGTCTAATTGAGGGGCAGACAAAGTGATGAATCAGAGAAAGATTTGGCAGAATGAGTCAGAGACAGGATATGCCCAGCTTTCATAAGAACAGACAAGAAAGAGAGGCTATTTAAGTGAGCACAGAGAGAGAGGGGAACAGAGTGGGAGAGAGAAAGAGAGAGAGAGAGAGAGAGAGAGAGAGAGAGAGAGAGAGAGAGAGAGAGAGAGAGAGGTAGGAGAAAGAGTCAAGCAACTGGGAGTCAGTGTAGTGAGTGCAGTGCAATGGAGTTGAGTTTATTCCTGAGTTCATGCAGTTCAGTGCAGGTTAGGAGAGGCAGTTGATGTCAGGGATTGAGAAGGAGCCAGGAGTTTAGAACATATTGCCAGAATTAGTTTTAGGCCAACTAGAACAATTCAGTGAAAAGCTGAGAAATGCCAGATTGAAGCACTGAGCTTGAAGAGGAGTTTGATACAGAGCAGCTGAATTTAAACAGCCAGATTTCAGAAAGAACTAGAAAAGTTATCTTCCACAGTAAGCCTCCTAGATGACAATTATGGTGAATTGTCATCTAGGTGAATAAAAGTTACTTTTACAAAGATTTTCAAAAAAGAGAATTTATGCTAAGTTCATAAAACTTGAACTTTCTTCTGATGATTGAGAATACAACAATCATTGTTTTTGTCCTTCTGCCTTCCACCATGTGCAATAAATAGACCCTCACCAGATGTTCCCACATTGACCTTGGATGTTCCAATCTTGAAAACTATGAGAGAATAATTTTTAAAAATTACCCCAGACTAAGACTTTCTGCTTTATTGGTGCAAATCAATTTTTTCAACCTTCCTAATTCTGCAGCACTTTAACAGAGTTCTGTGTGTTGTGGTGACTCCAACTATAAAATACTTTTGTTGGTATTGAATAACTGTAATTTTGCTACTGTTATGATTTGTAATGTAAATATCTGTGTTTTCAATGGTCTTGGGGCAACCCCCGTGGAAGGGGTATTTGACACCCCCAAAAGGGTCACACCCAGAGGTCTCAACACTGCTTCAAATTAAATACAATAAGCCCCAAATATTATTCTCTCTTCATGACCATAAATACTGAGAGCCTTCTGAGGAATTTGACCCTTTTCCCAACTTTATATGAAGGCTTTTAAAACTAAAACTCTGTAACAAAACTACATTTTAGTTTTATGCATTAGGGGAGGTAGTATCAGGAGAAGTAATGAGAAGGAGCTATGTAAATACCTCTTATTCACTCTTTCATTTCACTGTTCACATACAAGGCATTTACCAAGTATCTGCTGTCTCAAGGGCATATAGCTGTTATTCTATCACTGGATGAAACTCCAACCTATAGTGTGACAGAAGAGGCAGCCAGTTGAGAATTAAATGTTTCAGTAATTTATTTTTAATAGCTGTGTCAGGGAAACACAGACCACCTTGCAAATAGCACAAAAGACTTGAAATATCACAGAACATTTCCTGGCATCTAAAGTGAGATTTTAAACAGTGAATAAGAATTGATCAAGTGAACAAGAAAACAATAAAATTTCCATTGAAAGATGCAAGAATGCAGGAAGTCTGATCTCATAAATGGATTGGTGTCAGAAGAAAACTGCAATTTGATCACTGAATGCAGTCAAAGAACGAGGAAAATGAGCTTGAATAGAGCTAAAAACAGCAGGAGGAGTGACTGGAAGAGTGATGTGATAAAGACGTACAAAGGGCTGTGCTAAATTCAATAGATAAACATTGTTTGTACCATTGGAGACCAAAGGGTGAAGCTAAGAACATTTCCCAAGACTTTTATGCAGAGTGAAAGGAAGACCTGCTGAGCTCTATGCAATGTTACAGAGGGCAGAGACTACCATCTATACTAAAACCTCTGCCCAGATGGACATAAAGAAGACATTTGAATTGTAAGGAAACAGTACAGGGAGTTCAAACTGTCCACATACATGGATGAAAAAAAATCACTTAGTTCTGGAAGAGGCAATAATGGAAGCAGAAAAGAAGACCATGTGAGCAAAGAGCAGAGGGAAGAGAGGTCGACCAGGGGCTTCTCTGTAGACACAATAACTCTGCAATGCAAAACACTTTCTAGAAGGAAAGTGGGTGGAGTTGTTTCTTTCAATTTATAGGAAGCATAAAGGAAGGAATAAAAACAAAGAAAAGTAAATTTATGAGATCGTTCTATAAAATCTCCAAAGTACAATAATGAAGCAATAATGTTGTAGGATGTTTGATCCAATTGTGAATACTGAGATTGTAAACTGGTATTGCTCAGCCTTTGACATGAGAGCTTTCTGTTTACTGTAAACAAGTTCTTGTATTCAAGTTGAGTCAACAGTACTTTGGGAACAAATTTCACTATGAAATAAAGGGTTTTGGTATCAGAGACTCTTTTAGTGTTCCTATCTCGAGCTTAGAGCATCCATAGGAAATCACCATTTAAAAAAACAAAACAAGCAAACAAAAAAATTGATAAACTAGCTTACCAAACAGAAATCAGAAAGCTCTGCTCAGGTAGTAATCTGGAGTATATATTTCTAAATTAGGGAAAAACCTATAATTTCCCTTAATCTCTAAATTTTTAAGTCCTTATAGTTTGACTTGGGATGTATAAAAGTGGTATACATATTTATCTAAGTAATAGCAGTCACACTATAAAATGTTCTAGCAGTAGGGATATGGATCCTGAAATGGCCACTTCCTGTAACCAGGCAGGACCACCAGTGGAGGGATAAAGATACCAACCCATCCGTATAACTTTCAATCCAAAATTTGTCATCTCTACAAGAAATGCAGGTGAGAAGATGGAGCAGAGACTGACAGAATAGTCAACCAATAACTGACCCAATCTGAGACCCACCCCATTGGAAAACACGTATTCCTGATACTATTGGTGATACCCTGCTATGCTTGCAGAGAGGAGCCTAGCATAACTATCCTCTGAGTAGCTCCACCCAACAGCTGACTGAAACAGGTGCAGAGACCCCACAGTCAAACATTGCATGGAGCTGGGGGAGTCTTATGGAAAACTTGGAGGAAGGATTGAGAGCCCTGGAGAGGATAGGAACACCACAGTAAAACCAGCAGAGTCAACTAACTTGGACACTTGGGGGCTCTCAGAGACTGAACCATGAACCAAAGAGTGAGCATTGGCTGTACCTAGACTCCCTGCACACATGTATGTAACAGAAGTGCAGCTTGGTCTTCATGAGGGTCCTCCAACAACTGGAGCTGGGACAGTCCCTAACGCTATTACCTGCCCTGCCTGGTTTAGGTAGTAGTGACTTAACTGTTGCTCTGTCCTGCATTTCCTCTGTTCCAGGATCCAGTCTACAAAAACCCCTTATTGGAGTTAAGCAACTGAGATGTAAGCAGTGATGGAACCATGCATCTCAGAAATGTTGCCAGAACTTTGCACATAATGTGGCATTTCTTTGGCTAATGCAAGTCACACATTCAAACCTTTGGATAGGATTAGGAAGAATGCTCTCCTAGAGAAAAGAGAGAAACTGGGAACACATAAAGGATCTATTAGAACTGGAATTAAAGATGAAGTGTTCTGTTTATTAAGTATGGATGCTGTTGAATTTAGCGTGCTGTGGATGTGAATGGGCATAATAGGCTCATATAAGATAAATAAATTAGTAAATGTTGCCTTGAGAGAAGGATGTGATAGGATAAAAGCTGAAAGTCATCAGATAATAAACCCTTGAAAGTCATGAGAGTGAACACAATTTCAAGAGAAAAAGAACAGAAAATACTGGTGTTTAAAGGTCAAGGATATGAGGAGAAAAAAAAAAGTTATGAGTGGGCAAAAGAGTCACCAATGTAGGAGGGAAACTAAAAGGGTTTGGCTAATTAGCATCTAAAAAGACAGTAATGAAAGGAAGAAGTAATCAGGTGATGTAACTAGACAGTAATTATATTTAGCAAGATGATGATTGCTGATCTGAAGTCCAGAAAAATAGTGTTAGTGGGGTGGTAGGAATATAATCTTTACTGGTGTGAGTTCAGTGGGAAACTAGGTGGAGTTCATTTTTACCTGGCAGTTAGACCTGTATGGTAATATAGGAAGATTATACATAATTTAAGAAAGCAGTGATACAAGAGGAAACAGAAAGAGATGTGATGGTGGTTCTTGGGCTTTTGTAAAAATATTCCCCTCCCCCCTTTTTTTAACAGAATAAAACAGTTTTATTAGGGAAGGTATTGAGTGGAAGGGTTGTCTCAGGAAAAAGATATTACCATATTACACTTCCCTGTGGCCTTCCGTGAGACTTAAAGCAGGATGATGTTTGGATGATGGATTGAGGCTTGTCACATAGGTTCAAGACCAATCTTGAACACGTTTGCCTGAACCCCTTTTTAGTAAAGTTGATAAGTCAAAAATTAGGTGCGGGCAATCCATTGTAGGCCACCAAAACCATATAAAACTACCTTTCCAGGGTGAAACATAGATTTCAGTTTCTGAATTTCCTTTCTACTTTGTGAGGAGTTTCTACCTCTGTCTGTCTGTCTGTCTGTCTGTCTGTCTGTCTCTCTCTCTCTCTCTCTCTCTCTCTCTCTCTCTCTCTCTCTCTCTCTCTGTAGGTATACATGTGTTTGTCTCTTTCTCTGTTTCTCTGTCTCTCAAACATGCATGAGGGTTTTTTTTAATACTTTCGATGAAATTTGTACCTATTGCTGCCTGCTGTGTCTCAGATTTCCTCCTCCTTTTAATTCTTTAATGATAGAGACAATGAACCCAATCAAGACACCAAAAAAGTAACAGCAACACGCAGCCACAGGTCCCCCAGTTCTCCTCTGAGGCCTTTGGCAATAAGGCCTCAAAGAGAATGCATCCTCCACTTAGAAGATCTGCAGATGAAGCAGTGAGCAGTGAGTTTTGTGTGACCCAGTTTCTACAACAAGGCAGTATTCTAATGATGGATATCCTGCTCAAGATCGCCTTATAGAATGTTCAGTAGAAGAGCTTTGGGAAAGGAATTATGGAGGGTGAGTTAGAGAAGTTCCCTGTCACATGTTATAAGAATTAAATCTGATAAATCCAAGATCCTTGGGAGTATGAGATTTCAGTGTTCATTGGAAACAAACTAAATGGCCCAGTTCATTGAGCTAGGCTGCCGTCAGGCAGGTAAGATGTGAGCATCGGTGGTCCAGAGAGTGTGGGTATCCATCTGTGCTGACGTGGAGAGGAGGTTGAGGTGACACCTTAACTAGACTGTCTAGGACCTTGACAGTCTCTCCCCCTCTGTAGGAGTCACTGCATGTCCTTTTTGTATTTCATTCCTACTGCACATGTTGTTAAGTTAATGTTTATTGTCTGAGGTCCACCTTCCTTAAAGATAAATGATCAAGATCTTTCTTGCCTACTCCCCCACCCTGTGGGTCCCTTTTTAGTTTTCTGGATTGTACAAGTATTCCAAATTAAATACACAAGCCTGAAGACTGGACACAGAGGTCCACATAGGAGTGAGAACAAGTGAGGTTTGTTTTTCTTGGTCTGTGTTCCCTTATTTGGTGAGATTTTAGTTTCGTACCCCCTTTGATAGATTATTTAAAAACAAAAAGAAAATGCAAAATTGGTGTTGGGGAAGATGTGGCAGTAGATCTGCAGGAGTTAGGAAGAAGAATGGGGTTTAGCATGATAAAAATACATGGTATAAAATCTCAAATAAGTAAGAAAATAGACTTAAAATCTTGCTCTACATTTTAAAATGTGGTCAGTATACATTAACTAGATGTGAAAACAGGAGATATGTGATGGATGGAGTAATTTTCAGAGCTCTGGATGTCTATGAAGTCTCTCATCCTGTGATGCCAGACACTGCTAAGCTTCGAATGACAAACTGATCTGAGAAAGAATTAGCCCCAGTAACAGATCCAGCACTTGAAGTCAAGGTGACCTTTCCTCACTACTTGTAATGGCTCACAGTGGGGACTGCTGTTCCAAGGTATTCCACGTTAAGAGAGTGATTGGCCAGGGGCATGGCTTATGACTTGGAAATGGATTAAATAGCACACCTTTCTCCACTCAGCTGAAAACACTATAAAACTTTCTACTATGGAAAGGTAGTCTTTAAAAGGCGATGTTAATCCTTTTCAGAAAGTAAAGATATTTCATAGACATCAATAATGTATTCCCTTTACTTATATAAAATAAAAGACAATAGATATGTCTCAAAGAGCTTAAAATGTTTTTCTAGAAACGTGCTTGTTGAAGAGTTTCCATTTTAAGTTTAAAAATTAATTTCTTGGGATGGGGATGGGGCTGCCATCCCACACTCAAAAACTCTGACTCAGAATTGTTCCTATCTAAAAAAACTGCAGGGACAAAAATGGAGAAGAGGCTGAGGGAAAGGAGGTCCAGTGACCACCCCAAATTGGGATCTATCTCATGAGGAGGTTCCAAGGCTTGACACTATTAATGATGCTACGGTGTGCTTACAAACAGGAATCTAGCATTGCTGTCTTCTGAGAGGCTTAACAAGCAGCTGACAGAGACAGATGCAAATACTGGCACCCAACCAATGGACAAAGGCCAGGGACCCCTGTGGTTGAATTAGGGAAAGGCTGGAAGAAGCTGAGGAGGAGGGCAGCCCCATAGGAAGACCAGCAGTCTCAACTAACCTGGACCCCTGAGATCTCTCAGACACTGAGCAGCCAACCAGGCAGCACACACTAGCTGATATGATAACACATGTACAGCAGAGGACTGCTTGCTCTGGTCTCAGTGGGAGAAGATGTGCCTAGCCCTGGAGAGATTTGAGGCCCCAGGGGGTGCAGAGGCTTGGTGGGGTGGGAAGACCCTCTTGGAGATGGGGGAGGAGGAATGGGATGAGGAACTGTCAGAGGATGGACCGGGCGGGGCACAATGAGTGAAAATTTAAAAAAATAAATAAAAATAAATTAATTTCTTACTGCGTGTGTGTCAGAGGTCAGAGGATAACTTGCCAATTGATTCTCTCCTTCCACCATGTGGACTCTGGGACTCAAACTCAGCTCACAAGGCTTGGCAAGAAGCATCTTTACCAAATGAGCCATCTTACTGGCCCTGCATCTTCCATTTTGAAGAGAAATATTTGATTAGGTATCTGTAAGTACTTTTTAACACAGGCTCACCTTAATGTAAATCTGTAAAATGAGAGAGAGGAAAGAGAGAGTTGGGCAAAATCTTTTACAGTGTTTCCAAATGCCACAGAGCAAACTGTAGGGCAATATTCATATGCCAAAGCCCTGACTGAAACATCTGGAGATAAAGTCTTTGTGCAGTAAATTAAGTTAGATAAGCTCAGAAAAGTGGCTCCTGATTCCATAAAATAAAGGCGTTTTAGGAAAAGGAACTGATGTATTTCAATCTCTTCCTTTTTTAAGGTTCTGTTAAGGTGGTTGACTTCTTAGTTTAATTTTGGTGGTTTGACTGATAAAGTCATCTGTTTCTCTAAAACCTAAAGATTCCTTATCATTTGAGATATCATTTCCCTGAGATAAATACTTTCAGAGATTGGCCCTGTATTCTTTTGATGCTGATTTCCTTTGGGTCAGAGTTTTTGGCTTGAATTAATTTGATTTCTTTATCTGCTTTTTCTTCTTTTATTGTCATCTCTAATAGAAAGTGGAAAGAGAAAGAAAAGAGGAAAAATCAACGTCTTAGTTGTTCTGCATTTTTCGTCTTTTGGAGGCTTTCATTAGTATATGTTTCTGTAGAATATACTCATAGCAGGTTATTAAAGCTCAGGATACTAAGACAATATTAACATACATTCGTATTTATTAACTTAGGATTAACATGGTCATGTTTGCTTTCAACTCTTGTTTAAAAGAACAATACACACTGCCATGCATTGGTAGGAAAAGTAGAATCTGGTTTTGTGTGATGCAGTCCTTAGTGATCTGGGAAATAAAAAACAAAACAACCTTGAGATTCCATCTTATACCAATCAGAATAAGATCAAAACCTCAGGTGACAGCACATGTTGGTGAGGATATGGAGAAAGAGAAACACTCCTCCACTGCTGGTGTGATTGCCCACTGGTAAAACCACTCTAGAAATCAATTTGGAGTTTCCTAAAAAAATTGGAAATAGATCTACCTGATGGTCCAGCTATACCACTCTTGGGCAAATATTGAGGGTTGACCATTTGGTCTTGTTCTTGTCTGGGGAAGACGATTTCTCCTACTCTATGAGCCATTAGTAGCAGGTACTTCTTTCTGTATGTGTGGTTGGGGCCTCATGGTCTTTTCCTTCTCTGTAACTGTGGTTTATTACATTTTTTTGCATGCATATACTGAACCATCCCTGCATTTCAGGAATGAGACCAACTTGGTCATGTTGTGTAATCTTTATGATGTCTATATTCTGTTTGCAAATATTTTATTTAGCATTTTTTAGTCTATATTCATTAGGGATACAAGCCTTTGGTTTTTGTTGCTGTTGTTGTTGTTGTTGTGGTGGTGGTGGTGGTGGTGGTGGTGGTGGTGGTAGTGGTGGTGGTGGTGGTAGTGGTGGTGGTGGTGTCTTTACAAAGTTTGGGTATTAGAATGATACTGGCTTCACAAAAAGAGTTTTGAAATGTTCTGTCTGTTCATATTTTTTAAAATAGGTCCATATTATCCTATGTGCTATTAGCCTTTTCTTTCCACCACTTTTGGTGGGGGTGGGCTAGAAGGGAGATTAAAGCATTTAAGTACCCTTATTAAAAGCAGGTTTTGAAAAATTTAAACTTATTGTTTCTATTTCACTGATTTTTTTTTTTACTGATTTTTATTATTTCTTGCCATTGACTCGGTTTGTTTGTGTTTCTCTAATTTTGGGAGGGTTGTATTATTATTTATTTGTGCTCTAGTTTTTAATGTGGACATTTTGAGCTATAAAATTTCCTTGTGAGATTGCTTTAAATGTGTTTCAGAGGTTTGGGGTTTTTATTTGTTTTATTTTTTGTATTTATATTCCTTTAGCTCTAGAACATTTTTTCTTTCTTTCTTGATTTATTCTTAAACATATTCATCATTCAGTTATGAGTTGTTCAGTCTCCATGGATTTATACGTTTATAAAAATGAGTGGTTATAACATATGTCTATTGTTAATTTTAAGTTTTATTGTATGGTGGTCAGATAGGATATAAAGAATTATTTCAAGCTTTCTGAATTTGTGAAGATGTGGTTTGTGTCACAGGCTGTGGTCCACTTTAGGAAATCTTTCATATGCTGCTCAGTGAAACGTTGAATTCTTAGTGTTTGGTGGAATACTTGTTAGATATCTGTTAACTTTCCTTCATGTATGATATCAATTAATGCTGCTGTTGCTTTGTGTGTATGTGTGTATGTGAGTGTGTGTGATTGTGTGTATGTATGTGTGTGTGTGAGTGTGTGTATGTGTGTGTGTGTTTGTGCAGATGATCCATCCATTGGAGAAAATGAGGTATTAGAATCACCTGTTATTAATCAATTGATATTATTATGTGTCCTTAAATCCATATATGTTTAGGATAATAATGTCTTCTTGGGTAACTGTTTCCTTCATTAGAATAAATTATCATTCTTTGTCTCATAAGTTTTAGTTTGAAATCTGTTTTGTTGATATTAAGACAGAGACTGTGGTTTGCTTCCTGGCCTCATTTGACTGGAGTACCTTTGTCCATCTTTAAAGCTGAGACATGTTTGTTACAAACAACAGATAGATGACTTTTGTCTCTTGATCCATTCAATCAGTCTCTGTCTTTTGGTTGGAGAGTTGAGGCTACTCATAACTAAAGTTACTTTTGGAATGTGTGATGAGGTTCTTGTGTAACTGATTTGGTGCCATTACTCGTGTTGCTAGTGATATTTTGTGTTGTAGTGGTTATGAATTCATATTTCCTTTCAGTCTCTCTGCTATGACCAATCTTCTCTTCACCCCAAAGTAATGCTTCTTTTATGTTCCTTAGGTTGGTTTATGGAAAAGAATTTTTGAGCCTGGTTTTATAATCAAAGTTTTTCATTTCCCTTCAACTTGTGACAGATTGTTTTTCTGGATGTCTTAGTCTACAACGGCCACCATAGTCTTTTACTACCTGTAATGAACTACTCTTAGCTCTTCTGGCCTCAATAGTTTCCAATGAGAAATCATCTGATATTCTGATGGATTTGTTCTGTATATTGAGTATTTTAACTATGATACTCTGTGGGGAATTTTCTTGCCTGGTCTCATTTATTTGGTGTTATTCATGCTTCTGTATCTATATAGACATGTCTGTCCTTATTTGGGGGAAGTTTTCCCTCTATAATCTTGTTGAAGATATGGTCTATATCATTTATTTGGGATTATATTTCTTCATTTTTTGCCTATAAGTCAAAGGTTTTGCTTTTCTTTTCATGGTGTCCCTCATTTCCTGTGTATTTCTATGGGACTTTTTTTTTGTCTATAGTATCTACATTATCTTCCAAACCTATTATTCTATCTTCTGCTTGATTGACTTGACTTATAATGTTTTCATTTCAATTTTTAGCTTACTTATAGTTTCTTTTCCAATTCCATTTTCTTTTCAACTTGAGTCCTCTTCGATGTTTTTATCTCCTTATTGAATTCTATTTTCAAGTTCTAAATTGTCTTTGTCATTTCCATTAATCTTATGTTTGTGTTTTCATAACCATTACTGAAGAATTTATTCACCTTTAAGCTCTTTCTCCTTGATTTCATTGAGATGATTTTTTGTATCTTCTTTACACATAACAGTAGGAGAGATAATGTGTGGGCCTAGAGTTTGGAAATGTCTTGGGTAGGATAAAGTTGGGCATTAGGAGGGGTTGGGTTGATGTACAGGATGTGTCCAAACCTGGAGTGAAGAGATAGATCAGATGGTTAAGCAGAAAGGTTGGCTGTGGCATAGGAGTTGTCAGGGGGTTGGATGATTGATAGAAATGTTCCAAAAGAAGCTTAAACATTGGTTTACATGCAGGTAGGGTGGTTAGAACAGCCTGGGTCAATGTGTGTGGGACCCAGACTAGATACACTGGTTTTTGTGAGGGTATGTAGATGGAGCGGGTCAGGGAGACTCAGTGGAATAGACTCTGGAAAGGATGTGTGAGATCTGGGTGGAGAAGCATGGTGTGGTGCAAAAAGATCTGTGTGTGGTGACAGGAAGCTATTGTTGCATTTATTTCAACTTTTACTAGGGTAGTAAATCATAAGTATTCTCATTACATATTAAAGCTGGCACTTGCTTATACATACACAGACATACATACACAAAGGTTAACAGTGTGAAGATATATATATATATATTGGCTAATTTAATGTGATAACCACTATACAATGTATAGGCATATAGAATCTTCATGTTATACATTGACTCTACATAATTTTTGTCAGTTGTCTCTTAGTAAAGGAAAAAAAGAAAAGGATGATATAGAAATCTGTACTCTATAATGACACAGTGAGACACAATGTCTGTCATCATGTAGTGAACCTTTACCAGATATGAGATCAGCTAGCAGCTTTATCTTATGATTTCTGGTCTCAACAACTCTATGTATTCGAAGTTCTGTTCCTTAAGCCATCAAGTCTATAATGTTTCAGTAGACATACTGAGTTGTGCATGACACTAACCTCCCCACTTTCCTAGATATGATAAGTATTTTTGAAGAAGTAAAAGATTTCTATCTTATTCTTGGCTAGGAACTAGATTCTGAAATGTTATATAAAAGTAAATTATGTGCAATGGAAATATTCAACCATCTTAACAATAGGGAAGAAACAATAAGATCCCACCCTAGACTATGTAGTTTCCTTGGACTATTCTTACTGGTACATTCTTAGCATATTGAGCAAATTAATAAATATATGGCACATATCTGCTCCTATGTAAAGACTTGTAAAAGTAGGGAAACTCCTGAATAATTACTCTGCTTTTCAGAGTTCCTATGAAATGAGATTCTCACTTACTCTGATACAATCCTTTATTCTTGGTAAAGATCAGTAAAGAAAGGAACAGAAAAGTCATTTGTATTTAATTTATTTTCTATTTACTATCAAGAAGCAATTGGCTGGTAGGCAGCAGGAACAGGATCCTCTCAGTCTCTGAGCCTGCCTTCAGAGAGTGCTTTAACCCAGGAACCCGGGTGAGATCCACCATTTTCTCCCTGGTGACTTTCTAAGGCAAGACTAGCTGGGAGGCACAGGCCCCACTAGTCACAGAGCAGCCTGATCAGGATCATTTCTACCTCAGACTATACCTAGGAGGGACAACAGACCCATAGCCCTCTCTGCACCTTTCCTACAGGCAGAGAGCCTGTCTCCAGGTTGTGCTCTGACCCCAGGACTCAGGATGGACAATTGATACATAGCTATCTGCACCCAGGATTTACCAGAGGAGAGCTGGTCTCCTGGAAGTACTGAACCAGGCTTACAGACCCATGGGAGAGACAAGCTCTAGTTAGAGACAGCAAGAACATCTAACACCAGAGATCAACAGATGGCAAAAGGCAAATGCAAGAATCCTACCAACAAAAACCAAGACTACTTGGCTTCATCAGAACCTAGTACTCCCACCACAGCAAGTCCTGGATATCCCAAAACACCAGAAAAGAAAGATTTGGATCTAAAATCATATCTCAATTATGATGGTGCTAGAGGAATTTAAGAAGGACATGAATAATTCCCTTAAAGAAATACAGGAGAACACAGGTAAAGAGGTACAAGCCCTTAAAGAGAAAACAAAAAAATTCCATAATGAATTACAGGAGATCACGAGTAAACAAATAGAAGCCCTTAAAGAGGAAACACAAAAATCCCTTAAGAAATTACAGGAAAACACAAACAAACAGGTGAAGGAATTGAGCAAAACCATCCAGGACCTAAAAATGGAAATAGAAACAATTAAGAAATTACAGAGAGACAACTCTGGAGTTAGAAATCTTAGGAAAGAAGTCAGGAAACATAGATGCAAGCATCACCAACAGAATAGAAGAGATATAAGAGAGAATCTCAGTAGCAGAAGATACCATAGAAAACATTGACACAACAGTCAAAGAAAATGCAAAATGCAAAAAGATCCTAACCCAAAACATCCAGGAAATCTGGGACACAATGAGAAGACCAAACCTAAGAATAATAGGTATAGAAGAGAGTGAAGACCTTCAACTTAAAGGGCCAGTAAATATCTTTAACGAAATTATAGAAAAAAACTTCCCTGACCTAAATAAACAGATGCCCATGAACATAAAAGAAACCTACAGAACTCCAAATAAACTGGACCAGAAAAGAAATTCCTCCCGCCATATAATAGTCAAAACAACAAATGCACAAAACAAAGAAAGAACACTAAAAGCAGTAAGGAAAAATGATCAAGTAACATATAAAGGCAGGCCTATCAGAATTACACCAGATTTCTCACCAGAGACTATGAAAGCTAGAAGATCCTGGGCAGATGTCATACAGACACTACAAGAACACAAATGCCAGCCCAGACTACTATACCCAGCAAAACTCTCAATCACCATAGATGGAGAAACCAAAATATTCCATAACAAAACCAAATTTATAAAATATATTTCTACAAATCCAGCCCTTCACAGGGTAATAAATGGAAAACTCCAAAACAAGGAGGGGAACTATATCTCTGAAAAAGCAAAAACGTAATCTTCCAACAAAACTAAAAGAAGATAGCCACATGAATGGAATTCCAGCTCTAACAACAAAAATAACAGGAAGCAACAATTTGTTTTGCTTAATATCTATTAATATCAATGGACTCAATTTCCCGATAAAAAGACATAGACTATCAGATTGGGTATGTAAACAGGACCCAACATTTTGTTGCATACCGGAAACCCACCTCAGTGACAAAGACAGACACTACATCAGAATAAAAGGCTGGAAAACAATTCTCCAAGCCAATGGTCCCAAGAAAAAAGCTGGAGTAGCCATTCTAATATCAAAAAAAATTGACTTTTGCCCTAAAGTGATCAAAAAAGATAAAGAGGGACACTTCATATTCATCAAAGTTATGATCCACCAAGATGAATTCTCAATTCTGAACCTCTATGCTCCAAATCAAAGGGCATCTACATTCATAAAAGAAACTTTACTAAAGCTCAAAGCACACATTGCACGCACACAATAATAGTGGAAGATTTCAACACCCCACTCTCTGTAATGGACAGATCATGGAAACAGAAACTAAACAAGGACACAGTGAGATTAACAGAAGTTATGAAACAGATGGATTTAACAGATATCTATAGAACTTTTTATTCTAAAACAAAAGGATATACCTTCTTCCCACTACCTCATGGTACCTTCTCCAAAATTGACCATATAATTGGTCACAAATCAGGCCTCAACAGATACAAGAAGATTGAAATAATTCCTTGCATCCTATCAGATCACCATGGACTAAGGCTGCTCCTCAACAACAACCTAAACAATGGAATGCCCACATGCACTTGGAAGCTTAACAACATTCTACTCAATGATAACTTGGTCAAGGAAGAAATAAAGAAATTAGAGACTTTCTAGAGTTTAATGAAAATGAAGCCACAACATACCCAAACATATGGGACACAATGAAAGCAGTCCTAAGAGGAAAACTCATAGCTTTAAGTGCCTCTAAAAAGAAACTGGAGAGCACATACACCAGCAATTTGACAGCACACCTGAAAGCGCTAAAATAAAAAGAAGCAAATTCACCCAAGAGGAGTCAAAGGCAGGAAATAATCAAACTCAGGGCTGAAATCAACCAAATAGAAACAAAAAGAAATATACAAAGAATCAACCAAACCAGGAGCTGGTTCTTTGAGAGAATCAACAAAATAGATAAACCCTTAGCCAGACTAACTAGAGGGCACAGAGACAGTATCCTAATTAACAAAATCTGAAATGAAAAGGGAGACATAACAACAGACACTGAGGAAAACCAAAAAATCATGAGATCCTACTACAAAAGCTTATACTCAACAAAACTGGAATACCTGGATGAAATGGACAATTTTCTAGAAAGATACCAGGTACCAAAGTGAAATCAAGATTAGATCAACAATCTAAACAGTCCCATATCTGCTCATGAAATAGAAACAGTCATTAATAGTCTCCCAACCAAAAAATGCCCAGGACCAGATGAGTTTAGTGCAGAGTTTTATCAAACCTTCAAAGAAGACCTAATACCAATACTCCTCAAACTATTCCACAAAATAGAAACTGAAGGTACTCTACCAATTTGTTCTATGAAGCCACAATTACTCTTATACCTAAACCACACAAAGATCTAATGAAGAAAGAAAACCAGGCCAATTTCCCTTTTGAATATTGATGCAAAAATACTCAATAAAATTCTTGCAAACTGAATCAAAGAACATATCAAAACGATCATCCACCATGATCAAGTAGGCTTCATCCCAGGGATGCAGGAATGGTTCAAATCCATCAGTGTAATTCACTATATAAACAAACTCAAAGAAAAAACCATATGATCATCTCACTAGATGCTGAGAAAGCATTTGACAAAATCCAACATCCCTTCATGATAAAAGTCTTGGAAAGATCAGGAATTCAAAGCCCATACTTAAACATAGTAAATGCAATATACAGCAAACCAGTAGCCAACATCAAACTAAATGGAGAGAAACTTGAAGCAATCCCACTAAAATCAGGGACTAGACAAGGCTGCCCACTCCCTCAGTATCTATTCAATATTGGACTTGAAGTCCTAGCCAGAGCAAATAGATAACAAAAGGAGATCAAAGGGATACGAATTAGAAAGGAAGAAGTCAAATTATCACTGTTTGCAGGTGATATGATAGTATACTTTAGTGACCCCAAAAATTCCACCAGAGAGCTCCTAAACCTGATAAAAAACTTCAGCAAAGGAGCTGGATACAAAATTAACTCAAGCAAATCAGAAGCCTTCCTATACACAAAAGATAAACAGGCAGAGAAAGAAATTAGGGAAACAACACCTTTCACAATAGTTACAAATAATATAAAATACCTCGGTGTAACTCTAACTAAACAAGTAAAAGATCTGTTTGACAAGAACTTCAAGTCTCTGAAGAAGGAAATCGAAGATCTCAGAAGATGGAAAGATCTCCCATGCTCATGGATTGGCAGGATTAATATAGTAAAAATGACCATCATACCAAAGGCAACCTACAGATTCAATGCAATTCTCATCAAAATTTCAACTCAATTCTTCACAGACTTAGAAAGAGCAATTTGTAAATTCATCTGGAACAACAAAAAAACCAGGATAGCCAAAAGTATTCTCAACAATAAAGGAACCTCTGGTGGAATCACAATCCTGGACCTTAAGCTGTATTGCACAGCAATTGCGATAAAAACTGCATGGTACTGGTACAGTGACAGGCAGGTAGATCAGTGGAACAGAATTCAAGACCCAGAAATGAACCCACACACCTATGGTCACTTGATTTTTGACAAAGGAGATAAAACCATACAGTGGAAAAAAGACGACATTTTCAACAGATGGTGCTGGCTCAACTGGCAGTTAGCATGTAGAAAAATGCAAATCGATCCATTTCTATCTCCTTGTACAAAGCTCAAGTCCAAGTGGATCAGGGACCTCCACATCAAACCAGATACACTGAAACTAATAGAAAAGAACGTGGGGAAGAACCTCGAGCACATAGGCACAGGGGAAAATTTCCTGAAGAGGAGGCCAATAACTTATGCTCTAAGATCAAGAATTGACAAATGGGACCTCATAAAGCTGCAAAGCTTTTGTAAGGAAAAAGACACTGTCAATAGGACAAAACAGCAACCAACAGATTGGGAAAAGATCTTTACCGATCCTATATCTGATAGAGGGCTAATATCCAATGTATACAAAGAATTCAAGAAGTTAGACTCCAGATAACCAAATAACCCTATTAAAAATGGGGTACAGAGCTAAACAAAAAATTCTCAACTGATGAATATCGAATGGATGAGAAGCATCTAAAGAAATGTTCAACATCCTTAGTCATCAGAGAAATGCAAATCAAAATAACCCTGAGATTCCATCTCACACCAGTCAGATTGGCTAAGATCAAAAACTCAGGTGACAGTAGATGCTGGAGAGGTTGTGGAGAAAGAGGAGCACACCTTCATTGCTGGTGGGATTGCAAGGGGGTACAACCACTCTGGAAATCAGTTTGGTGGTTCCTCCAGAACTTGGACATAATTCTACCAAAGGACCCAGCAATACTACTCCTGGGCATATACCCAGAAGATGCTCCAACATGTAATAAGGACACATGCTCCACCATGTTCATAGCAGCTGTATTTATAATAGCCAGAAACTGTAAGCAACTCTGATGTCCCTCAACAGAGGAATGGATACAGAAATTGTGGTACATCTATACAATGGAATACTACTCAGCTATTAAAAACAATGAATTTATGAAATTCTTAGAGAAATGGATGGATCTGGAGAATATCATCCTGAGTGAGGTAACCCAATCACAAAAGAACCCACATGGTGTGCACTCTCTGATAAGTGGTTATTAGCCCAGAAGTTCGGAATATAGGAAGAACAATCCACAAACCACAAGAAATTCAAGAAGAAGGAAGACCAAAATGTGGATCTTTCATTCCTTCTTAAAAGGGGGAACAAAATACTCACAAAAGGAGTTGCAGAGACTAACTATGGAGCAGAGATTGAAGGAAAGACAAGCCAGCCTCATATAGCTATCTCCTGAGAGTCTCTGACACTACCTGACTAATACAGAAGTAGAGGCTCACAGCCATCCATTGAACTGAGTACAGGGTCCCCAATGAAGGAGTTAGAGAAAGGACCCAAGGAGCTGAAGGGTTTGCATCTCCTTAGGACGAACAACAATATGAACTAACTAGTACCCTCCGAGCTCCCAGGGACTCAACCACTAACAAAGGACTACACATGGTGGGACTGATTGTTCTGGCAGCATGTGTATAGTAGACGATTGCAAAGTTGATCTTCAATAGGAGTAGAGGCCCTTGGCCCTGTGAAGATTCTGTGCCCCAGTGTAGGGAAATGCCAGGGCCAATAAGTGGGAGAGGGTGGGGTGGCAAGCATGGTGAGGGGGAAGGCAACAGGGGTTTTTTCTTGTTGTTTTTTGTTTATTTTTTTATTTTGTTTTTGTTTTTGTTTTTGAGGGGAAACTGGGAAAGGAGAAATCATATAACATGTAAATAAAGAAAATATCTAATTTTTTTAAAAAAGAAGCAGTTGGCTGAATGAGTATCAGGACTTTTTCTTTTCTATCAGTGAAAGCCATCACATTGTAATGCTGTTGAAGACTTGGGAACCCGAAGTTTGACAGTGCCTTATGAATGTCAACTCATAAAAACAAACAAACAAAAATTTGTTGAGCACAAGAAAATGTTAGATGGATTACTCAAATGTAACTCTTCCTTTCATTTAGCTGATTTTGTAAGAAAAAAATCATAAAATGTTACAACCATAGCAAAAAGTGAAAAGCTATTTGAGAAACTTTAATCCTGTTCCCCAGCCAGTTTGTGTGAGACCCAAACCAAGGGCTGCAGTTCCATCTCTCCAGGGCTCTATGCCCTCCCTCCTGCCTCCACTGGATAGAAGAGAGCTTGATTTCCCCTTTGCATAACTACATAGGATGCATTTTTGCACTACTTTAATCGGAAAAAAAGGAGACCCAGATTAGTTGGCTCTCAGTAATGTGTGAACTTTATATTAAACATGCTAGCATGAAAAGGATCCATTTGAGTGTAGAGCAACATCCAACTAGAAAGAATTTATGGCCCTTCTGTGAGAAAAGGCACCTGCCAAGTTTCCTACATATGTGCATGCTTATCCCTCCCTCCTGTGGCTTCTGTCTTCAAACTCATTTGTCTATATCACCTGCTCTATACCTGCCTGGGAGATCTGTTCTTCCTTCCCTGGGAAGATAATGTAGAATAAATGTACAGTAATATTATCAAGTTTTAGGATCATCATCAAGTTGAGCTTCAGCTCAACTTTTCAGTAGCATTGTGATTCTGAACAAGTTACTCAATCTAACTGTACCTCCTCCGTTTCCCCTCTAAAAATTATGGAGCAATAATGCACTTAATTAGAGGGTTGACAGATGAACTGAGTTCTAGTCCTTGACTATAGTAGATTGTTAAAATGTTAAACATTATGTTGTTCTTTTTAAATCCCAGCTGTTCTATTTTCCAAAAGGCGGCTCAGAAGGCAGACACCATGGTGAAATCCTGCTAGATCAGAGGCAGAGAAAGCACCTAACTTTCCTTCCTACTCCAATGATGTCCCAGAAGGAAAAAGTCCATTCTCCTTCTCCATTCTGTCTTAAGTACTTTCAACTCAAAGATCCTCCTTTTTTTAAATTGAAAAAAAAAGCTTATTGTAGGTAATGTATGTAAAGTGATTGCGTATTGTAATATTCCAGGAACTTGATAGAATAGTATTTACATAACAAGCACTAGATATATAAATTTATTATTTGTTATACTTAGATAAATATGTATACCACTTTTCTACATCCCAAGTTCATCTATAAGGACTTACAAGTTTAGAGATTAAGGGAAACACTACCACAGTCTTTTCCCTCATTTACAAATATATACTCTAGATTGCTACCTGAAGAGAGGTTTCTTTTTACAGGAGATGACAATTGATGGAGAGATTTATAACTGTTCAACATTGAAACAATAAGAGAGTGTGGAATACTCAGCCCTAAATGGGATATGACACCTTCATCACCCTGTTTCTTTTTTAAAAAAATTAAAAATGTATTTACTTCACATCCTACTCTCTTCCAAGTTCCTCCATCACTCCTACCCTTACCTATCGTCCTCCCCATTTTGTCTTCCAGCCAGTTCCCTTCCTCCCTCTGGCTCCTACGACTGTTTTATTTCCCTTTCTAAGTAATATTCAAGCATCCTTGCTTGGGCCTTCCTTTTTGTTTAACAGTTTGGGGTCTGTGAGATATATCATGGATATCCTGTACTTTATCCATAGTATCCACTTATCAATGAGTATATACCATACATGTCTTTTGGGGTCTGGGTTACCTCATTCAGGATGGTATTTTTGAGTTTTCATCCATCTGGCTGCAAAATTCATAATTTTCTTTTTTAAATAGGTGAATAGTATTCCATTGTATAAATGAACCACATTTTCTGTATTGATTATTCCATTGAGGGACATCTGGGTTGTTTTCAGTTCCTGGATATTACAAATACAACTTCTATAAACACAGTTAAGCAAGTGCCATTGTGGTATTGTAGAACATCTTTTGAATATATGCCCAGGAGTGGTATAGCAACGTCTTCAGGTAAAACTATTCCCTATTTTCTGAAAAACTGCCAAATTACTTTCTAAAGAGTTTGTAGAACTTTGTACTTCCACCAGCAATGGAAGAGTGTTTCTATTGCTCCACATTCTCGCCAGCATGAGATGTAACTTGAGTTTTTGACCTTAGCCATTCTGATAGACGTAAGATGAAATCTCAGAGTCATTACTAAGGATGTTAAAGATTTTTTTTGGTGCTTCTCTGTCAGTAGAGATTCCTCTGTCAAGAATTGTTTCTAGCTTTGTACTCTATTTTTAATTGGGTTATTTGGTTTGTTGATGTCCAAATTAACAAAATCAGAAATGAAAAGGGAGACATAAGAACAGATAGTGAGAAAATTTTTAAAAAATCATTACATTATACTTCAAAAACCTGTACTGCATATTTATTAGAAATTCTAAATAAAATAGATGATTTTCTTAAGAGATGCCACTTACCAAAGTGAAATCAAGATCATATAAACAATTTAAATAGACTTATAACCCCTAAGGAAATAAAATTAGTCATGAAGTGTCTTCAAACCAGAAAAAAAAAAGCCCAGGGCCAGATAGCTTTAGCACACAATTATACCAGATATTCAGAGAAGAGCTAATCCCTATACTTCTCAAAATATTTCACAAAATAAAACAGAAGGAACATTGGCAAACTTATTATGTGAGGCCACATTCACCATGATACCTAAACCACACAAAGTCTCAACAAAGAAAGAATATTTCTTGTACCTGTTGAGGCTTGCTCTCTGACTGAGTATATGGACAGTTTTGGAGAAGGTTTTACGAGAAGAATATACCTTCTTCTCAAAAAAGAAGAAGGTATATTCTTTTGTGTTTGGGTGAAATGTTCTGTAGATACCTGTTAGGTCCACTTGATTCATAACTTCTATTAGACTCATCATTTCTCTATTTAGTTTCTATATTGATGATTTGTCCATTGATGAGAGTGGGGTTTTGAAGCCTCCCAATATTAATATGTGGGGTTCAATAAATGATTTAAGATTTATTAATGTTTCTTTAATGAATATGTGTGCCATTGCATTTGGAAAGTTTATATTAATTATTAATAAATTAATTAGTTATTTATTAATCAGTTAAGCAATTTATCAGATGGTGTCTAATATAAGTTAGACTAATTCCTTTGATTAGTATGAAGTGTCCTTTGTCATCTCTTTTGATTAATTTTGGCTAAAAGTCTATTTTTTTTAGATATTAGAATGTCTACTCCAATGTGCTTCTTGGGCCTGTTTGCTTGGCAAACCCTTTTTCCGCCTTTTATTGTGAGGTAATATTTATCTTTGTTGCCGAGGTGTGTTTTTTGTATGTGGCAGAATGATGGATCCTGTTTTCTCATCCATTCTGTTAAGCTGTGCTGTTTTACTGGGGAAGTGAGTCCATCAATGCTGGGATTGGATTTAAGGTTATTTTCTTGTGCTTCAGCTGTTTTGGGATATTCAGGGCTTGTGGAATAGTATAGCTGGGCTCTGGTGGTTTTATATTGCCCTGGATCTTGTTGATTGTGTTCTTATGCTTGCCTTTAGCCATCTGGTTGTCTCTGTTGCTGGGTATTCAAGCAGATTTGTGGGCCAGAAACTGGAGCATAGGGGGTGGGAGTGGGACAAGTAAAATTTACTGCTGTTGACTCTGCTTTAGGGGAGTTGGCAGCCGAAGGATGAGGGGAAGGGGTTTTACCTGCTAGCCTCTTGTGCCAACAGGCCTCAGGGAATTCAGGCAGCTTTATAAGCTGGAAATGGTGTGCAGGGGACAGGTGCAACTCACTGATACTGGATGTGCCTAAGGGGACCTGTTGGGAAAGAAGCCTGGGTGGAGTTCTATTTGGTTGTCCTAGATGTTTGCAGACCTGGTTGTCCCTGGTTCTGGCAGCTCTCCTGAGATGCAGGTAGAGCTGGATGTCTCTGCTGTTAGCAGGTCTTCAGGAATACAGGCATAGCCATTGGCTGAACTCCCTAATTGCTTCTTAAAGAGTATTGCAATTATCATTCACAGCTAAGAAATTTGTTAGCATTTCCTATCCATCACATCTTCTTCAACAGATGTTATTGATTCTCAGTGTTTTTCTAAAGAGAAGTTTGTAGTTGTTTGACTCATAGTCTTTAGTGACATGTGACAAAATATGTCTCTTGGGACTTGTGTTAGAAAGAGAATTTTAAGTGGAAATGCAAAATCATTGTGTTACTAATTCCCATTCTGAATGATAATAAAAAAATCATTACAACTTCATGGAGAAAGTTCTTTTTGTTGACTATGATTAATGTGAAATTCTTTTATCTACTCATAGTTGATAAAGATACAGCCTTCCTCTCTGGGACTCAATATAAAAATTTATTGTGCTCATGAAGCCCATTTTCAAAGTAATTTATAGTCCAAAATCAACAAAGCTGATTATAAACCCTAAGGCAAAATTGAATCATGGAAACTGAGAGTCAAAAGTCTGATTCTTTTAATGAGGACTTCATTTAAATAGAATCAAAATGAATTGAGCTTGAAGGGAGACTAGTTTTTCTCACCAGGAAGAGGTATTCTTTGCATGCCAGGTGGAACAATTGGAGTGGGAAAAGGTGGAGGACTTCTCATCTCTGCAGTTAGGCCAAGTGTCTTATAGCAAAGTGACTTTTTACTAGTGTGTGAATCTCTGAGTAGGTCACAGATAACTAGTAAAAGAAGGGATGAGTAGCGAAGGATCACAAATGGAAACACTAGGTGTTGGTTAATGCCATGCTCCACAAAATGCATGTAGGTATTAATGGTTGAAATAAAAACTTCATTCTTAATGTCTTATGTAAACCAGCACCATGATATTTACTAAGTTATTTCCTTTTGGCTTACATTTACCCAAATTCTTTCTGCTCATGAAATCTTGCTTATAAATTAGTGTTACTAGAAATCTCAAAAAAAATGAACATATACTTAGAAACCATGTTTCCTAAAAAGCATTGGCTTGTCACTTGGGTATGCAAGATAACTAAAAGCAGTTTGAAAGCTTGTCATCTTTTTAATTTTGTATCTATCCCCTTTGCTTTGGGTCAGCCACTTAGCCTAACTTTGGGAGAAGACATTTTAGTCACTCAAGATAATGTTTCTCCATTAATGTTTTTTAGAGAAGCTCAAAGGCTTAGAGGTTTGCATTCTTTTGAGGATTTTGTAAGTGCCTGAGAAGGTGGATGTTTGAAAAAAAGAGAGAGAGAAGTGAAAAGCTAGAGGTAATCAAGATTTTCCTTCTAGACTGGAGCAATGAAGAGTGAGATCTCCCTATTTTAAATGTCTCTTTTCATTTATTTTTACTTTTTTGTGTTACATTTTAACTTTAGTTTTCTCCTTTTTACTGTACAAATCCTTTGTGCATATATTATGGTTTACAGTCTTATGCTTTTATGTAATTTCTGAGTGCATGAATGATATTTCTCTGCATTTATATTTGTTTCTTGTGCCTTTTACTGGTTCTTTTCCTTCTGTTGTTTTGTTCTATTCTGATGTGTTAGTTTTGTTTGTATTATATTATTATATTATATTATCCCTTAGAAGTCTGTTTGTTTTTTGATGAGAGACAAAATGGGGTAGATGTGATGAGAGTGGAGATGGGGAGGAACTGGAAGTAGAAGGAAGTAAAGCTGTAATTAGAATATATTATTTGAGAAAATTTTCTATAAAAATGAATAAAATAAGTAGCTATATGTTATTGAACATATAGACCATCCAATGGGCAGGTTTACTGAGAAAAATAACTCTGATGTATCCTAAAGTCAAATGGTGAGAAATTAATACAGATGCTTATTGGCAATATTCTGTAGTAAGTTAGCAAAAACCAGGCAGCAGATACTAGCTGGTCCAAGGCTCCCGGCACATATACAGCAGAGGACTGCCTGGGCTGGCCTCAGTGGGAGAAGATGTACCTAACCTTCAAGAGAATTAAGGCCCCACAGGGAATGGGGAGGCCTGGCTGGGTATGAGGGGGTGGTGGGTGTGGGGACAATCCTCTTGGAGATGTGGGGTGTGAGGGGAATAAGAATGGTTGGAGGAGAGGAGAGGAGGAGAATAATAAACAGAGTATAAAAAATATATTTTAGTAAAAATAATTTAAAGAAAACACACACACACACACACACACACACAAACAAAAACGCACCTCACCTGTCTCTTGGCAAAGAATGGCAGAATGACTAGATTTAAGAACTGAAGAAACTCTCAGTTCAACTATCAGCCAAGCAGCAAGGAGAGAGCTCAGTGGCCAGATCTAACAGAAGACAGACGTGATTAGTTCACAGAAGGTCTGTCAGACAACCTACTACAAAGAACTCCAAGATGTAAATGAGAAAAAAAAAGCAACAATAGTAACAGACAATAGACAATTCTCTACCTACCTAGCATGGTAGTAGTTCTTGACCTTCCTAGTGCTGAACCACTTAAAACATTTCCTCTTGTTGTGGTAACCCTCAACTACAAAATTATTTCATTTCTTCTTCATGACTGTAATTTTGCTTCTCTTATGAATCATAATGTAAAAATCTGATGTGTAACCCTTGTAAAGATGCTTTTGACCCCTAAAGCATCGTGATTCACAGGTTGAGAACCACCTTTGCAGCATAATTAAATATGTTTCCTTGTTCCTTTGAGATAGAGGTCCAAATAATTACATTTTGTACTTTTTAAATGAAACAGCTATGGGGACTCCAAGAACCTTAAAATAAAATTAAATATATAAGAATATAACATTTCTCATAGCCTGATATTGGTATGTAAATTTTATTTTCTCTGACTATTTGCCTTTATATTTCTATACATGCATATTCAACATGCACACACACACACACACACACACACACACTTAGACATATGCATCAAGTGCATGTGCTCAAGCAATTTAGGTTTGTACTCATACCTAATTTATAACTTGATTTTGAAACAATGAAGTATAGCAACTTTTCCCTACTCCTACACTGATACCGCATGCTTTCGTGGGGTTCTAAATGAAGGACTTACCTACTTAGTTTCTAATCTTCTTTAAGGTTGGTATTCTTCTATGGTGATGAGGAACAGTAGCTTCTGGTCTTCCCCCATGTTAAAAATGCTGTAAAGATGTTCTTCTCATAGAATGTTGCGCACAGCTTCATGTCTTTAAACTACATGGACCCCTGTAAGTGAGTGGATTCATTAACTTTAAATTATTAATTTAAATTAAAGTTAATTCATTAACTTTTATAATTATTTTAGCACTTGTTTCCAAATCATTCCTCAGAACACATGTAACAATACATGTCACAAGCAAGGCCCGAGTGTGACATGTTTCCCCTCATTTGTGAAGAAGTTGAAATGTTGAACCAAGTTCCTCCTGAAGGAATAGCCTTGAGAACTTTCCAAGCAAATACTGATAAACTGGACATGTGACAGAACAGGAGTGTGACAAAACAGGACTGCTGCCTGACTTTTCAGAACAGAATAAAGGGATGGATTCTGTGAACTACTTCTCAGTAAAATTGACTATGAGCCCTAGAAGAAGAGAAATCTTTGGAAGCTGGAACGTGTATTAATAGTTATCTTACTTATGCTTAGACTTTTTTGCTTTGCTTTGGCAAGTGAGTTGAATGACTAATTAGAAGAACACCAAAGCCAATTTAATGACATTTTTTACCTCCTAGTAGAAATATGTTTAATTAGGTGCCATAATACGGATCACATCTATTTTAAGAATGTCTCTCAATCCTCCTAGATTTGAAGATTCAGGCAACTGGCATTTTGTGGTATTTTTTAGTCATTCGGGATGTAAGACAATGACTCATTACTAAGATTGTCTATATATCACATAAGTCAATCATTAGGATTTCTTGGTCTAAAATAATAAGACTGTGAGAAAAATTTGTGGGAGTATCAAAAAAGTGATGAATCACTGATCACCTTCAAGTGCTTTAATAATATTAAAACTGTCTCATCTTTCATAGGATTATGAATTTGAAAATGAAATCTTAGTGTCTTTAACTGTTCTGTGTTAGATGGGTTGTATTATATTTTCCTGCTTAAGGAAAGTAATTGTAAAATCATAATCATGTTTCTCTATTGAAAGATAGAAGCTGATTATTCACCATTAATTCTGTATAATTCCTACATAGTAAATTTTAAATGTATAAAGATACAGAAATCTTGATATTCTGATTTAACAATTTTACATTTTCAACTTTTTATGATGTACTCTATGAATATGTATACTAAAATACTAGCTTAATTGTTTAATATACTGGGTCTGGATGTACAATGGAGGAATAACTACCAAGGCTGCCAATCAAATGAGCCTACATGGTATTCTTCTTTCAGGTCTGAAACAGCCTGTAGACAATTCATATCTTGGCAAGAATTTAGCAAGAATGCTCTGAATGTGATCCTCTGACAAAGAAATCTTGCTATTTTTTAGTTTGTTTTTAGATAATTTTCTATTTTGAGAATTCAAAGGGCAATATATGAACATCAGGGATTCATGAAAATAATGAGATGATAGCTTCAAACTTCCTTGAGATACATTTTAACAAAAAATACCAGTTGATATTCAGAAAGATGAGCAGTGGTAGAAAACAGTCGTGAGAAAATTCATACTCCCATAGGAAAAACAATTAAAAAAAATCACTAAAGACCTATGAAAAATAAAATAGTATAAGTGAGCATTTCAAAGGTCAAGTCACTATTACCTATAACTATGTGAGAACAACAGAGCGGGGGAAGTTGCAAGTTATGTTCAATTAGAAATTTACTCTGTGGAATGTGGGTTGTTCTTCCTGTATTCCAGACTTCTGCACTAATAACCATTTATCAGAGAGTGC
>NW_022196904.1:166457689-166513202 GCF_008632895.1 Mastomys coucha | reverse complement strand
AAAAAAAAAAAAAAGAAATTTACTCTGAATTATAACTCCTAGAATCCAGGAAAACTAATTGTTAATAAAATTGACATAAAAGCATTGAAAGCAATGCCTATACACAATTATTACAAGGAAAAGCATAAGAACTCACACAGTTGTCCCAGGGACTTCTAAAATATACCAGATAGTCATATTCATGAAAATAGATTAAAATTGTTCTATAGAGTTTAAAAATGAAGTAAAAGATGTTTGGGAATGGTATCATGTTAAGAGCAACATTCTCAAAAATGAGATGACAGAATGGAGCAACTAGGAATAAATGGAAACTCATTTGGAAATATTAAAAATAATGAAATATAGAGTTATTTAAACTTTATATTGAGAAAAATGTATTTTCACTATTGCTGTAGACTGTTAAATTTATTGTTGTTTTATATCAAACAAATTTTATAATACTTATTTTTATTGTTATAATATTTTATAAATTTTAAGGAATACGACAAAAAAGATACTGTAGTTATTGACAGGAGGTATATAGGAGGAGCGGTGGTACAAAAGGGGAACAAGAATGTAATTCAATTCTATTTAATTAAAATATGTTTTCAAATGTTAACAAATTCAGATAAATTGAAATCATGTAACTTTTCTCATCATAATGCAATAAAGATTTGAAAAAAGAAAAAAAAGAAAAGAATATAATAAAAATAAAATCTTAATAAAAATAAGAGATGTTTGTAAGATAATAAAGAAAGAATAATTTAGACTAAGTAACTAATACTGGAGATAAAGAAATTCAACTACAAATAGGAAGCTTTGAAATTAATACTAAAGTAATGGAAAAGAATAAATTTTAAGTATCATAACTCAAGAACACATTTCTGAATTAACAATAAAAATTTCATGAACTCTGGTTATAAAGAACATAATATGTACCTAAGATTGCAGCCTAGCACAATGAACAGCATAACAGTAAAAAATTTGAGGTATCTAGTTAAAAATATAGGTATCTAAGGTTGAATCCTGCTTTTAGAGATGACCCACGTTCAGTTCCTGGCACACATATTGGGCAACTCATAACTATTTGTAATTCAGCTCCAGGGAATCCAATGTCCCCTTCTGGCTTTCAGGGAACCTGCACTTCTGTGTACATGACTCCCCTATGCTATATACAAAATAAAAAATTAAATAAATTAATCAAATTACATAAGGAAAAGTTCTCTTGTGATATGCTAGAACAAAACATATCAATGTGTTATTGATAGTTAAGGACATATTTCATTCTACTGACTTTCAAATGCTCATGGCATAGCTTTCATCAGCAAGCAATAATTCAAAGGATATTATTGGTATATTCCCCCTCTGATGACTTAAACACACTTCAGACAATTAGTGTTTGTAGGACCAATGACAAACATAAAACATATACAAGTGATAGTGACTATAAACAAGAGAGAAAGTAGAAAAGTCAAAATTTACCCCATTTGCACAGAACGTTTCTTTTCTGCAGATTCATGCTATATAATTTATGAACTTAGTGTATTGCTTGCTATTTGACTGTTGTTACCATGTGAAATTCAGGGATGTGAGCATTTATAAGTCACCAGCGTAGTCTCGACATCCAGAACACCTTGGGATCTCAAACTTTGTTACATGAGCTGCTTAACGTCATTGAGCCACAGAGAATGAAGTTATGTACTTACACAGATTGGACTATTTGAACTAATTCAAACACCAACTGGCTCATCGAGTAAGGAAAACCAAACCATTTCTAACTCAATTGAAAAGAGCTAGAGACACTGTCAGTGAACTTATGCACTTTCTTTGAAACCCAGAAAGAGCCAAGTAGCGTGTGCACCCTCTCAGTGCCACAGGTATAGTTAAGAGAGTATTAAAAAAGTAGCATGAAGTCTTAGATTTTAGATACTGGGCAGATATCAAAAGCAAACAGCAGAAATATGTGCATATCCAACTTTGAGCAATCATGTATCACCACAGGAACAAATGTAAAAATCTATTCCACACTGCTCCTAGGAAATGGTTTTTAAGATGCTGCTCTCTAAAGGACTCATTTGGAAAAGCAGTGGAAAAATCACTTGAAATTTGTACTACTAAAAAGTGTTGTATAACACTTAATAGCCTATACACTATACACTATATACTATAATTTACAGAATTTGTTTTGTAAAGTATGCCTCCAACTGAAAGATAACATGCTCTTCCGGTGAAAAGGATTCAATATGTAGTATTCAGCGCTGGGTTTCTTTTAATAAGATTATAAAAAGAGATTCCCACCCCTTATGTCAGAGGTTTGAATAGTTTCCTGGGTACACGCATCTTAACATTTTTCTTTTTTCCTGTTTTTCCAAAATGAAAAATTCATTTATCAACAGTATCATAAGCACAGACATATATAATTCACAGAGGCCCAGATGTGCTAATGATTAAATTTAAACAATTGTTATTTCAAACATTTGAGAATTGTTTCCAAATATGGGAAATCAATATATCTGTGCAATATTTATATTGAAATAGATATAGCACTGGAACTTACATTGATAAATTTCTAAGAATATAAAACCAAAGGAAATATAGCTAAACTTTCTCAGTGATAATCAGGTGTGTGCCCACTCCAGTACTAGAATGAGGAATTCATGCATCAGGACAACAAATACCCACACAGTTCATTTGTTTTTAATATATTTGTGTATACATGTGTGTGTCTGTGTTTGTGTGTATATGTATGTGTGCATGTACATGCACATATACATCAAAACTATGTAAAGGTTTTAAATTTATTCTTCAAGATGCTCTCCATGCTTCTCCATCCTCTTCTTCCTGACAGCAGTCTGGCAATAGAGACTGTAGTTTTTAAAAAATATAAACATGGTTTTTATTACATTTATATTCTGTCTTTCTCTTTGTGTGTGTCTCTGTGTGTGTGTGTCTGTGTGTGCGTGCACATGCATATGCACATCTGGCAAAACATGCATGTGCCAAAGGCATACATGTGGAAGTGAGAAGTGAGAAGAGAACTTATTGGGGTTTATTCTCCCATTCCATCACGAGGGGCTTGGAGGCTGAACACAGGCTGTCAGGGTCAGCAGAAAATGTCTTCACCTGTTGAGTTGTATTTTTGGTTCAAGTACAAACAGAATTAAAAGTTCAAATTCTAATTGTGACTGGATTCCATCTCTGGGGAGTACTGGCAGGAAGCGAGAGTGAAATGTATATTTATTTTTTATTTTTTGGCTCGCTTCCCTAAAGGTTGTCTTGAGCTGGCTGTTTTCAGTCATAGCCATTGTTCTTGGGTCAATGCTCCTCTAAAGGGTGCAGGCTGTACCAAAATAGCTCATGTGAAATTATATATTATTAGTTAAATCTGAATTTCCTAGTGTTACTTAATTTCTATTTCCAGTGAGGTTGGCCATTGTTTCATTCCTGTAGCTTTGTTCATTTTTTCTATGGGATTATTCAATCTTCGTTTCCCTATAATTTCAGAATTGCAATACATTACAAATAGTTTCTTTTTGTCTCTGACTTGCCTCTTTAATTTTCATGCAAAATTAAGAATTACTAGACTTTTCTTATAATTTGTTCTTATGTTTTACATAAAATTTTCTTTTCTTTCTTAAATCCAAGAATTAAGAGTTATCTTTATTTTTTTCACAAATTGTTAAAATTTCGTTTTAGACATTCAAGCTTTTGAACATGTATTCATTCTATAAAACTCTTCCAATTCTTCAGAAACAACAATAAAGAAAATGAATAATGTCTCATCTACTGAATTTTAATCACTATTTCAAACTCATATATTTCATTTTGTAAAGCATGGTAGTTACCTTAATGTTAAAACACTGATGTTAATTTGAATGTCACTTGCCTGTCTTGCTTTCATTGAACTCCATCCATAACCTCACTTCTATACTTCTATAAAACTCAGATAATTATAAACTTGATCATTAGTCTTTGATAAAAATTAAATTTCTGTCAACATGTTTTACAAATTATGGTGCTATGCACATTTTCTAATTGATATTTAAAATTAAATTTCCTGTTGGACTACCTGTTAAAATATGCAGTAATATTAGTTTTTGCACATTTGTGGACTAAATATTTATTGATCATCTTTTATCTATTAATTTTGTAAATGAAATTCTGTGTTACTGAGTGTAAATTTTGAGCCACTTCATATGTCAAGGGAAGGAAAGCAATAATCATTTATTTTCTGTTTTTAAGACTACTACTAATGAAACAGTTCTTTTCTGTTTGCAGAAGATTAAAAATCTAAGCAAAAATATGCAAATGTCTACAGGATTGTATCTGATTATCTTCTTGCCTTTAATCACTGTCAAAAGCAAGTGGCTATAGCAAGAATACTGGCACTTTGATATGGAAAAATCAGTCTAGTCTGAAACATAAGATTCCTGAAATATCCAGATCATTGCTTTGTCATTTAGACATTTAGGATACCATATTAATTGGTTCATATTGTCCTATGAATTTTATGGTATGCACTCATTATAATTTAAAGCATCAGCTGTCAAGTGGTCTACTTTGGTCATTGAGCCTTGGATGAGAAAACACATGAAAATTAGAATGTTCACATTGTTGCCATGGTGATGGTTGGGCTAAAAAGAAATCTGGAAAGGCACGGATGATGAGGTGGTGTGTTTCTAAGTACGAGTAATGAAACATATGTTTATACTACAGATTTGCTCCCACTGGGGATTGACTTGTGTTCCTCACGTGTGGCCAGATGTTTTATATCACTCTCTCTGTAAAGCAGCAAGCCTCCTACTCCAGTAGTTAGTGTTTCTGAGTATGAGCCAGCATGTGTCTGCAGCCTTTTTAAAACTGGCTGTAGGCAGTTATATGAGAGAAAAATCTCTAAAATGTATTAACCAAGTCTCTAAAATGCTGCTATACATACATTCTTAGTATATTAATAGCAATTGCATGTTAACTGAATTAGAGAGGTAAATGAAGTAGTATAAGAAGAAATCATTTGAGAGCCTCCTCCTTCTGCTTGTGGATCAAGATGTAGAACTCTGGGTTCTTCCAGCATCATGTCTGCCTGAATGCTGCCATGTTTCCAACCATGATAACAATGGACTAAACCTCTGAAACTGTAAGCCAGCTCCTATTGTTTGCATTTATAAGAATTATCTTGGTCATGGTGTCTCTTCATAGCAATAAAACCTTAACTAAGACCCCCAGCTTGCAATCAAAAATGTACTTGTTTAAAAAGAAAGAAGAAATCATCATAATGATGAATACATTTTGGTAAAATTAGTTATAATTACAGTTGAAGATGTTTGAGACTTTGCTGTTTTATTTTTATTGATTAAGCTTGATATTGATAATTTCCTTCACTTATATGATATATTTTGAGACTTGTTCCCCTCCACCATCTTTTATCTACTCCAAATCTGGACCAAGCTCTCCCTCCTTATTCCCCAGCTTCATGATTTTACATTTTGACCCCGTCAGTTTAACTGGAGTCATCTGTTTGATCATTAGACTGGGACTGTCCACTGGAGGTTGATGGGGTCACAGTGAGTACACAACTACAGGCAAGGATTTTTTTCTCTCCCTGAACTTTCCAATAGAAAATAGTTGGACAGTGAAGGACAGTGTCTTCTAAGTATCTGCCCCAATCCATGTCTGACTGTAAATGATGCTATTTCTGTGTAGACAGAGTGAATGCATCCACAGCTGCTATGAGTAATGGGAATGGTCTGAAGTGGGACACAGAGTTGGACAAAGGCTAAAGACTGATGATCCCTCACCTTATAATTTTACAATTTGTACATTAATAAGTGTTGGTTTCCTTTCTCTTATTATTTCATACTTTAAAAATCACTGGTTTCTTTTCTCTTACTATTTTGCTTTGATAAGTGCTGGTTTTCACCTATGACACATTAACATACTATATACACAATGTTAATAAGTAAACTACTACATATATGTTGGGGGTATCCACTAAATTTTCTTTTTAATATGAATATATGCTCAGAAACATGTAGGTGCCACTGACAAAAATCAATTGTTTAGAAGTATAAATGAGCACAAGAATCAATACATCCTCAATTTGATTTAGCTGATTGTCAGAAAGGATCCATATTAGAAAATTCTGGGGTCTTGTGATAGAGTTTTGACAAATGAGTTGAGACTGGATATAAATGATACTGAAAGCTAATCTGATTTCTGGATTACTGCTAGTAACAGAACAGAGATGTACCTGTCAAGTACTATACTCTTTAACAATGCCAAGTAGTGGATCCATCAAGAATTTGTAGGTTACATCTTGGAGCAGCAGGAACAATTCACGTGATTTGTTAATGATGCCATCTCAGGCCCCAGACCATTGGTAGCCTTGGTATCTGTTAATGTTAATTAATCTGTTAATCCTGTTACTGCATCAGATCCTTCATTTAAATAATAGTGAAAGTTAGGGTTTGGAGGACTGAGCAACAGGCATACTTAAATAATTTTAAAGCACTGATCCTATTTTGTTTATATAAAGGCCACTTACTACCTTATACATTACAAATAACTGAAGCCAGTAATCTCCCAATCTGATGCTGACTTTTGCTGCATAGGACAAAACAATTTAACAGCCACAAGATTAATTTGATCTGCATAGGGGAAACAAATGTAAATCAAGGCATTGTTTCTTTTTGAATAATATGAATTCTTCAAGAAAATCATGGATGGATTCCGAGTCAGTTACACAACGTCTCAGTATACATGAGGATGAGATATGTCTTTTTTTTTTTTTTTTTTTTTTTTTTTTGAGACAGGGTTTCTCTATAACTCTGGCTGTCCTGGAACTCACTCTATAGACCAGGCTGGCCTCGAACTCAGAAATCCACCCATGTGCTGGGATTAAAGGCGTGTACCACCACTGCCCGGTGAGATATGTCTTTCTTAACATACCTTACTTTTTAAAATGTAATGATTTCAAGTCTATCCATTTCATTAAAAATGCCAAGTGGTAAGTAAAATTCCATTGTTTACATTCTATTACTACATCACACCACATAATGTTTACCCTTTCATCTATTCAAAGATATCTAAAAGAGGTTTACTTTTGAACTGGGGATAGTTCATCAATGAAAACAATGTGCAAAAGCCTTGGTGGTGGTACTTACAGCCTTTGATATTTATTAAATAAACCCAGGGCTGATGCTGCTGGGCCATACAATAGTTCTTCCTTTTTTTTTTTTTCAAAATATTTTGCTCACTTATTTGTTTGTTTATATTGTTTTCTTGAATAGCCCAGACTAGCCTGGAACTTGCTCTGTAGATCACTCTGAAATTAAATTTAAGGCAACTCTCTTACCTCAGCCACCTGAGTACTTGGAATACAGCTCTGCACCACCAAGTGAGCAAAGTTTTATTCCTTTGAGAATTTTCCACGCTTGTTTCCATAGTGACTATATCAGATTACACTCCCATAAGCAATGAACACGGGCTCTTCTTACACATCTTCAGCAGATTTAGTGTCATTTTTTTTCAAATGGGTAAGTATATATATATATATATATATATATATATATATATATATATATATACACACATATATATATGTATGTATATGTATGTATTATATACCCATACATATATATATGTATACATACATATACATACATATATGTATATATATATATATATACATATATATATATATGTATTGCTGAGGATAAAAGTCTGGGCCTCAATCATGCAAACTATGCATTCTGTAGTTGAACAACATCCCCCAGCTCACTAAGGTTTATTGTTGAGTGACATCCCCCAGCTCCCTAAGGTTTATTGTTTTGGCTTGATAGGCTGTTTCCTGACTTGGCTGATTTTCGTTTTGATTTATTTTCACCATGTATAAGTTGTTTAATTTCATGTGATCTCACTGATCAAGTCTGGGACTTATTTTCTGTATTATTAGGAGTCTTTTCAATGTGGTCTTCTCAATGCCTGTATCTTTAAAAACAAAACAAAACAAAACAACACAAAAACCCACTTTTTTGTTGTGAATTTCACATCATGCACCCGAATCCTACTCATTTCCCTGTTCCTCCATTTCCATCCTCCACCCTTGTAACCTCCCCCATCAAAAAAAAAAAAAACACAAAAAGTAAACAAATACATAAATATCTTGCCTTGGAAGCAGCATTGTGTTACGATGTGCCACCCAGTATACCCTTTTGCCCAAACAGCTTTGCTTGCAAATATTCATTGCAATGAGTCATTGGTTTGATTCAAAGCCTCCCTCTGGCTTGTTGTCGTTGTCCTTGTTGTTGTTGTTGTTGTCATTGTCCTTCTTCTTCTTCTTCTTCTTCTTATTTTTCTTCTTCTTCTTCTTCTTCTTCTTCTTCTTCTTCTTCTTCTTCTTCTTCTTCTTCTTCTTCTTCTTCTTCTTCCTCTTCCTCTTCCTCTTCCTCTTCCTCTTCCTCTTCCTCCTCTTCTTTTTTAGATATTTTTATTGTTTATTTTATTTATTTCCATTTCAAATGGTATCCTCCTTTCCTGTTGTCCCTTCCAAGCCCCCTATCACATCCCCCTACCCTTTGCTTGTATGAGGAAACTCCCCCACCCACCCACTCACTCCCTGTCTCCCTGTTCTGGCATTCCCCTACACTGTGGTATCAAGCCTCCGCAGGACCAAGGGCCTCCCCTCCCATCAATGCCAGATAAGGCCATCCCCTGCTACTTATGCTCCTGGAGCCATGGATCCCTCCATGTGTACTCTTTGGTCGGTGGTTTAGTCCCTGGGAGTTTTGGGGGTCTGATTGGTTGATATTGTTGTTCTTCCTATGGGGCTACATACCCCTTCAGCTCTTTCAGTCATTTCCCTAAGTCCTCCTCTGGGGACCCTGTTCCCAGTCCGATGGTTGGCTGCGAGTATTCACCTCTGTATTTGTCAGACTCTGGCAGAGCCTCTCAGGGGACAGCCATAACCAAATACCTGTCAGCAAACATTTCTTGGCATCAGCAATAGTGTGTGGGTTTGGTGCTCTCTCTGGCTTCTGCTACAGTATTAATACTGAATCCTCACCAGAACCCTCCTGCATATTCTGTTGTTGCCCTTGTCTTGGAGATCCTGTAGCTTTGGATCTGCGGGACTGGCTCCTTCACATGCTCCAACACATCATAGATGGGATAGATGTTGGAGTGGGCCAACACAAAGCCCTGGATCTGGGGCAAGGTTGTAGCTGAGTTGCTCAGCCTGCAACCTCTCCTGTACCCTTACCACCAGGAGAACTCTCCAGCACTGTCCTGGTGAGGGCTGGGCCTGTATCCTTTTAAAAAGACCTACTTGTTTTATTTTTATGTGCACGAGTGTTTTGTGTGTCTGTGCACCCTATGTATGCCTATTGTCTATAGTGGCCAAAAAGAGCATTTAACCTCTATAACTGGGGAGAAAGATAGTTTTGAGCCTCTATGTATGTGCTAGGTACCTAACCTGTATCCTCTGAAAGGGAAATATGTACTCATAGTGCTTTCAAGGTTTTGGGTCTTATATTAAGGTTAGATCCATTTTTAAATGATTTCTGATCAGGGTGAGTGTCATCTACCTAATTTGATTCTCCTATATGTGAAAAGTCCATTTCCCCCAACACATTTGTAAAGTTGCTGTCTCTTATCCAGTGTAGGCTTTTAATATTTTTTTGAAATTATCATTTCCATCTTCCATTTCCTCCCTTTAAACCCTCTTATGTTTCTCCCCCAACTATACTCTCTTTCAAATTCATGGCCTCTTTTTCTTCAATATTACCCACACATGTGTGTCCCTAACTGTATAAATACAACCTGAACCTTCTGTATAATATTACTTGCATGCACATGTTTTCAGAGGTGACCATTTGGTATGGGTTAAACCATTCATCTACTCTTCCCTGGATTTTTAAGAATGTTGGGTGGCTATAGCAGTGTGGGGCTTATTCCTTGGGCTTCAGTTTCATCCGATTGTTCTGTATTCCTGTAGCCTGGGCCATTCTGTCTTTGAGTACTGTGTTTCCATATGAATTTTGGTATTTTTTTTCCATGAGCATAAGCAACCTTTTCACCTTCTAGTATCTTCTTCACTTTGTTACTTCAGTGTCTTAAAGATTCATTGCAGGAGTCATTTACTTCCTTGCTTAGTTTTAATTGTGAATTTTAATATATCTATTGTGTACTGGACAATTTTGATAACTTCTTTTATGGGCAGTTTCTTATTGATATCTAGAACCCTGTTTTCTATATGTTGGTATTGTTTCCTGCTATTTTTCTGTGCATATTAATCAGTGATAAGATGTTACTGGTAATTTTATGAACTGTCAATAGAGATATTTGAGATCTTCATTAGGGCTTGAGTACTAATCTGATTAAAAGTAGATTAAGCAAATAAACTTTTGAGGGGTAAGGAAGTCCTATTATCTCTTCTTAGTATAATCTTGGCTATAGGTATCTCAAATATGTTAAGACATAAGTCTGTTATTCACAGTTTGTTCAGTATTTTCATGGTGAAAAAATGGAGAAATTTTGTCAATGTCTTGTCTTTGTTTATTGAGATAATTATATATTTTCCTTTAAAAATGATGCTAAAACTAATTTAAAAACAAGCAAATTACTCTTGATAATCCATCCCAGTTTCTAGTTTTAATAGCATGTCTTATGCCTGATTTTCTGTTTCATATTATTTTGATATGGAGGAGGTTTGTACATTTGTTCATAGCTTCTCCCACTTGTGGAAGCTAACATTTTTTTTTTTGTTTTGTTTTTGTATCTGAGGAACTTAACAGATAACTCGGAGTCAGATACATTTACTCAGTCTTCTATTTAAACTTGAAAATTTTACCCAAGATCATGTTTTTAAATTTTATACAGAAGACAACCTATACCCTTTCTTATTATATTCTTCTGAATAAACAAAACCACTGAGACATTGTTTTTTTTTTTCCTAGCACATACACAAATATTTTGAGAATTCCCAGTTAGCTCTTGTGTTGTCCCCAGTTTCCTCTCCAACAAGCCTGGCGTGGAGGTGGTGAGGCGCTATCTTGTTTGAAAGCCTTAGGTCTAATGATCAAATGCATCATTTCCTAAGGAGCATGGCTTCTGCAGGGTCCAAGCAAGGCCTTTCTGTCGAGACATCTCACTGAGCAAGGCTGGAAAGTTTGAAAAAACATGAACACTATTTTAAAGTAAACCTGAGTAGAATGTTTTGTAAATTTGTGTTTTTAAAATTTTACAGTATTATTTTTACATGATGTTTCATTTTACTTTTTGTTAAAAGACTTTGGTTTTTTTAAATTATTTTTATTAGATATTTTCTTTATTTACATTTCAAATGTTATCTCCTTTCCTGATTTCTCCTCCAAAATCCCCCTCTCCCATCCCTACTGCCCCTGCTCACCAACACAACTACTGCTTCCCTGTCCTGGCATTCCCTTATACTGGGGCATCGAGCCTTCACAGGACCAAGGACCTCTCCTCCCACTGATGTCTAGCAAGGCCATCCTCTGCTACATATGCAGCTGGAGCCATGAGTCCCTCCATGTGTACTCTTTGGTTGGTGGTTTAGTCCCTGGGAGTTCTGAGGGGTCTGGTTGGTTCATATTGTTGTTCCTCCTATGGGGCTGCAAACCCCTTCAGCTCCTTCAGTTCAAATAATATATTTTTAGCTTATTTTTCTCTCCTCTGACTTCACCCTGATCATTCTCACTCTGTACCCATTCAACGTTTTTATGGAACTCATGGGCAGATTAATGCAGAGCTCCTCAATATATAAATTTTCAAATACTTACATGTATGTGAGTGAGTATTTTGCCTGCTCACATGTATATGTATCACATGTATGCCTGGTGCCATTGTAGGTCAAAAGAGAGTGTCAGATCCCATAGAACTGGAATACAGATAGAAGTTGTGATCTGCCATGCGATGCTGGAAATCTAGCCTGGATCCTCTACAAGAACAGCAACTGCTATTAAACACTGAGCTATTTTTCCAGCCATATATATACATTTTGATTGATCATATATATATACATGTGTGTGTCATATATATATGTGTGTGTGTATATATATGTATATGTGTGTGTATATATATATATATATGATTTGACCTTGTTCTCAGAGACATAGTAACTTTTCTCTGTGCTGGGTAGCAGCAGGAAGCTGCATCTACTTGTCCATTAGATGATTTTAAAAGGAACTGCCTGATATTTTGAAGTGTGCTGAGTAGTTTTGTGTCAACATGACACACGCTAAGGTCATCTGAGAGGAGGGAACCTCAATTAAGATTGGGATGTATTGTATGAGAGAAGAATCTATTTTTTGATAAACAGAAGAAGAAAAGAGACAAATATTTCAGTATAAAGAAAGAATAAACTCTATAGAATAATAGCTCGTATTATGGTTTCCCAGCTCCATCTTCATGCCAGATGATATTGCATATCTCTACATAATCCTTTAGAACCAGTTGTCAGTCAGATGCACAATTATCATCTCACTTACATTTCACTAACAGGACAAAGCCTTCTGTATGATGGCTCTGCCATTTTCAATAGTGAATTGCTGTAATATTTTCATGGAATCATTTCTGGATCAAAAAATAAAAAGTAAAAAAAGATAAAATGAGGTAAAAGAAAAAAAACAGAAAAGAAAATAAGATCCATAAGATCAGACTACACAAGCCTGTTTGATATTTTATTAATTAGTGATGATAGGGAAAAGCCCAATGTAGGCAGCCGCTTGGACGATAAAATCCAAGATGGCGCTGGTTCCCGATACACTGTAGCAATAGACGATTCCACTGCACATGCGCCCCTCCGGAGTGGGTGTATGCTGCACATGCACCTCTCCCGAGCAGGTGTATGCTAATGAGGGTCTGCCGGAGAACCAATCCAGGAGGACTTGGCAGCTCAGGCTCGGGTATATAAGGAGCTCTCTCTAGACAGTCAGCACCACTCCACAGAAGCAAGCAGACCTGCAGCACCTAGGAAGAAGAGGAAGAAGAAGAAGAAGAAGCAACACCAAGAAGAGCCGTGACATCTAGAAGAGCTGTGACACCTAGGTACCTAAGAGAGCTGTAACACTTAGGTACCTAGGAGAGCTGCAACACAAAAGAAAATTTCCTGAGTAAACCGTCGAGAGAAGAAGTCTCGGTGTTTGGTCGTTATTGCTGCTGTCCGGGCAGCAAGGCGCCGTACAGCCCAATTCACTGTAGGTGGACTGACCATTCCCGAGCTGCTGGTCCTGGGTTCTATTTTAAGGAAAACACAGGTTGGCAATCCACAGAAAGCAAGGCAGTAGGCAGCACCCTTCCATAGCCCATGTATCAGCTCCTGCCTCCAGATACTTGCCTGACTTCCTTTGATGATTAACAGAAATGGGGAAATGTAAGCCAAATAAACCCTTTCCTCTCCAAGTTGACTTTGGTTGTGGGGTTTAATCACAGCCATTGTAACCCTAAGCCAAAATCCTTTGATAAGCTATGATGCTTCAGTGTTGACAGGTACAAAATTCACTGAGGGTGCTTTCAATTCATGACAAAGTCTAGATAAATTATGTCCATAGTCAGTTTTTATAGTTAAATCACAACTAGAATTATTCCCAAGACTTTCAAAATTTAAAACACAAATCTCTTCCTTGTTTAGAGTTTAGTTAAGTCCAAAAACAATACTTTGCTAGGAAAAATGCCTTTTGGAGAAGATTTAGTTTTTTGTTTGTTTGTTTGTTTGCTTGTGTTTTTTATTTTGAAGGGAAGGATGAATTGGATAAAAGGTGAAAACAGGCCTGTCAACATTACAGGAAGGGAGGAGATGGTAAATTTTTTCAAAGTGTGGTATACCATAGAGGGGACAATGTGTCAGATAAAATTCAGGCATATGATTCCACATGTACAAGTTTTATTTTCCTCATTAGTCAGTTACATTAACATCGCCCCTACTTACAGAATAATGTATAAGTATAAGAATTATGAGTGATTTAATGTCTCAACATTATTATCATTTCAAAGCAGAAACAAAGGAAGGAATGGAAAATTGAGGCTGGGGAAATATCTCCATGATTATTTCTCTGGAAGAAAGATACAGAAGAAGTGCTTGATGGGCAAATTATGAGGGACTGAGCTTGAATATCCAGAGCCCAAATAAATGTAATAATGCAGCAGTGTGTAATGGTGAGATGGGTGGCAGAGACTGAAAAATCCTTGGAAGTTTGCAGGCACAGTAGCCTGCCTAGGACGATTACAGAAGGTTAAAACTGGCAGCTAAGACCATCCTTTGAACTTCACGAGTGTGCTTTATACCTGCATGCCTGCACTCCCACACATCCATATGTACATGTCATCCATGCATGAATGTAACAGGAATAAGTAAAAAGGGATGAGAATCTAAGAGGAGATGGTAAATATTATCGCAGTATGGTATAGCATAGAGGGGACAAATTGTTAGTCCAAACAAATTGTTTGCTTAATACCTGAGGCACAATTGAGACTATTTAGAGAAACCTCATAACTAAATATTCCTGCTTTGAAGGGTTGTATTTTACTTACGAGTTTATCTTGGATAGTTTATGACATGTGGCCTCCTAATCTTACATTGTGTGTGTGTGTGTGGGGGGGTGTATGGTAATAATTCTTTCTCTTGTCACCAGAGAAATAACTATAAGAAACATGGGTTAGTGTGGGCTGGATAAAATACTTACTTAAACTATTATTTAAGCAAAAACAAATGTTTCCTTCATTAAAAACTATAATTAGATGTTGAGAACTAAGATTTGGATCCAGGTCAAAGGTTAAGAAGATGAAGCCTTTGGGCTTGTTGTAGCTTTGAATACAAAAAGGAAATGAAGTCAAGTTTCAAAAGTATCAACTTGATAGTTTGCCAGCAAAACTATCTATATCTGTGGTTCCAAGCAGAAGTTAAGAGAGGCCTCTGGTTAATAAGATATGCCATTCCTACTTTCCCAAGAGTTAGTAGAGAGTCAGATAGCCAATTTGGTGTTTTCTATGCATAAATGCATTTTTTCACATTAATATGTCTCAAGGAACTGACAAAAGTAACCTGTGCTAAAATTGAGTACCCTAGAGTCAGACTACCATGAGATTGAAAGAGAAGTAGTAAATAGTTGTTTCGGTTTTTCCCTTGTAAGGTCCAGCAGGGGTATGGAAAAAAACCCTAGATGATTAAGTCAATTCACAGAAAAAAATTTGAAGGCATGATCTATAATATTTTCTCAAGTATCTAAAGCCTTAAAAGAGCCTTGTTAAATAAATCTACCAATGACATTTTTAGGACACATATCAAGAAGAAGAGAAAAATATTAGACATTAATAGGGAAGGAGATTTAGTGGAAGATTTGGTCATCTGGTTCTCATATATAACAACACTTTAGTCTTAGAGAATTCCTAAATGATAGCAGAAATGAGGTTTTTTATTTTTTAAATTGAGTCTTGACTAATATTGGTGTTTAGTGGTGGACTTACAAATATTCCAGCATTTACATGCAAAGTCTTAAGTGTGAAATAGACATTTTCTTCTAATTTTCTAATCATAGGACAAGCAAGAGATTAGCACCATTGAGCAAAATTAAGTCAACTGTATTGATTTCAGATTTTGATGAGCAATAGATTACCCCAAAACAAAGTAGCTTTATATTATAATGATTTATTCCCTCCGATGCTAGATAAGCAGTTTAAAACTGACTCATCTGTAAGATTCTCATCCTACTTTTGCCAATAGCAAATTCACTCTCCTGTGCAGGTTTCCCTTGTATCATTCACATAGAAGCATTTATTCCAAGAGCTCAAAGGGAGAAAACTTCAAGATCTGTGGTCAGAGCCTCAAAACACAAACAATCTCAACTGCTCATATTTATCACAAGTTTGTTTAATATAATTGTTGTCCTGCATCCATTAATCAGGCTGATAGTAAGTATTTGAAACCTAGTTGTTTCCTATCCTATGTGCTCTGTACAAGCTTCCCATTACTATGTAGCTGTTGATACATATAACAGAGTCTCCATTCTGCCTCCTTACCCCAAGTTTCAGAAACCCAGCAAACTCGTAGCAGCTGACCATGATGCATTATCATGTTAATTCACTTTCCTATTTCATGTGCTTTTCCTTAACGTAGCAATCCCACACACCCTCAGGAAATCCTAGAGATGTATAGGTAGCTCAGAAAGATATATTGGTAGTTCACAAACTTTTGAATATTTTTCTCTTAGGTGTTTTCTTTATGTCTCCATGTTAACTCAATAGGGTGTTCTTTTTATTTTTATAAATAGCACTCAAGAACTCATTCCAGTTAGGAATCAGGCTTTGGAAAGCTGGGATGTTAGCTTGTTAATTATCCCATCTTAAGAAAAGAGAAACATAGATTGCATAGTTTTCAGACTATTTTAGGAATGACATATGATCTGTTTTCTTCTGATAAATGGTCCCTAGTAGTGTTTTTTTGGAATAATTTCAATCATTAGGAACTTCATTGTGTCTCTTTTAAAATTGTTATTTTAAATTATTTAAGCAGAAGTGATAAGATACTTGCTTCACACATTTCCCTTGTATTGACTTGTTCAAATGATGCATTTAGCTGGTTTCCTGTGGGGCCCAGATTTAGAATTCTTATCACTTCGAATAAGGCCTTGAAAGCTATTTTTCTAGTTGAACATCTTATTTCAACTTATTAGGCTAGAAGAAGCCATGTTTACAGGACTACTGTATTAGCCCTTGTAAGAAAGGTATTTATGAGTGGTGTGATTTCGTGTGTGATGCTTCTGTTCCTTCCTCATGAAGGAATGTAATAGCTGTAAAGATGCTGTGAGTTGTCCTGAGTGTCCTGGCATCAAGCTGACAGGAACAATAAGATAAACGGAGACCATCTATATATCTGACACTGAGACCAAACCTTCAATTTTGCAAAACAGCAAATAGCTGTGCTGAACTTCACCCTCCACACAGTAGTGATAATGGGTCTGAGAAAACAGGGCATGTGATATAGAAAAGCAGATAAAAGAACTTTCTGCTTACAAAAATGAGATCTTATTCCTTTAGGACTCTCTGGACTTGAATTCATCTTCATCTTATCTATTTTTGTGTTTTTCTAAATTCAGTCTTTAGGATAAATGCTCTGACTCTGGACTTGATAGCTTTTCCCGTTTCAAAAGATTTACTTGTAGCTAATCTAGTCCATGTAGAATCTTGATTTTCTGCATTCTATCTCAACAATACTTATTGTTTTAAAAATTGCCAACTTCCCCTTTGGTTCTCCTGTCCACACCGTTCCATTTAACACTCTCAGTGTCTCCTTCACTTCTCTAGGATTCTGGGATGTGTCTTTCTCCATGGAGTCCACATTCCCACCTGCACCCTGGGCAGTGGCACTTTCTAATATTACTCTTGCTGTCTTCACCTTTTCTAACTATAGCCTCTTTTACACTTTCACTCTTTCCCATGAAGTTAAAGGCCTTAACTTTCAAATTTTCTTTCTAGTCACCCTGTGGTAGTCCAGTTAGATTGGACTAGCTATGTGGCTATGTCTTCCACCTGAAGGTGTAATGGGCACCTCAAATTTGATATAGCCAAAAGAGAATTTTAAACATTGACTCCAAACTTTTCTCTGTACAGCCTCCAGTTCAGAAGAGTGTCACCATCCTGACAGTTGACTCAGATCAGAAGTATACGTATTAGCTTGTTTACTCCAAATCTAAGTAAAGACAACACCAACTCCACTTTGCTTTTACATTAGCCATATAGTCGAAATCCACCTGTTCTTTCTATCTCAATCACTTTTACCTTAACCCCAAATAATCTTATTTATTTCCTGAACAACTATATTAGCCTCCTCACTTTGTTCCATGGCTACATTTCTGTTGCTGTTTGTATTTTAAATTATTACTAGTGGTTATTTTGTAATATCCTACATGTAAACTTTTATTTTTTTCATTTTATTGAAAATAGATTCTTTTCTAATACAATATATCCTGATTACAGTTTACTCTCCCGCTACTCTTCCCATTTCCTTTCCACCTCCCCTCCCATCAAGATCTATTTCCTTCCTGTGTCTTATTAGAAAAGAATAGGCTTCTAAGAGATAAGAGCAAAACAGCAAAATAAGGGGCTGGAGAAATGGCTCAGTGGTTAAGAGCACTGACTGCTCTTCCAGAGGTCCAGAGTTCAATTCCCATAACCACATGATGTCTCACAACCATCTGTAATGGGATATGATGCCCTTTTCTGGTGTGTCTGAAGACAGCAACAGTGTACTCATATACATTAAATGAATAAATAGATTTTTTTAAAAAAACAGCAAAATAAAATATAATAAGATAAAACAAAAAAATTACATAGAGGTTGGGCAGGACAAATGAACAAAAGAAAAGGAATCTAAGAGAAGGCATTAGAACCAGAGACTCACTTGTTCACACTCCTGGGATTTTCATAAAAATACTTAACTGAAAGCTGTAATAATATATATGCCTAGGACATGGTGTAGATCTGTGTTGGTCCTGTACTTGATTCTTCAGTCTCTCAAGTTCATATGAGATTTACTCACTTAGTTTATCAGCACTTGCTCTCCTGGTGTTGCTCACCATCTCTGGCTCTTACTCTCTTTCTACCTCCTCTTCTGTAAGGTTCCCTCAGTTCTGAGGAAACAGATTTGACAAAGACACTTCATTTAGAGTGGTGTGTTCTAAGGTCTCTGTGCAAGATGCCTGGCTGTGGGTATCTGTGTCTGTCCCCATTTGCTGCAAGAGGAAGCTTCTCTGTGATGACTGGATAAGGCACTGATCTATGATTATGCCCATAAGTCATTTTATCACCACTATTTTTTAAAAGATGAGTAGTATTTGGTTTTACCTTAGGTCTCTGAGCTATCTAGTCTCTTGTTTGTTTGTTTTCATTTGTTTACTTGTTATTTATTTATTATTTACTTATTTATGTCACCTAAGCAGTATCAGGTATGGGTTTTATCTTGTGGAGTAGGACTTAAGTCAAATCAGATTGGTTCCTACCACAAGCTTTGTACCACCATTGCCCTACCAAATTTTGTTCACAGAACAGTACTGCTGATTTGCCAGTTTGTGGCTGGGTTGGTGTTCATATTTATCTTCTGATAGACTGAAGAGTACCTTTCCATAACAAAGACACTAGAACATAGGGGATGAAGATTTTATTCAGCCCCAGCTCAACCTCTCCACGTCCAATGAGTTGTGTGGGTATTGTCCTCAACAATTGGGACTTTCTGTTATTTGTGGAGAAGAACATATAGTCTATACAACAACTAGAGGTTGTTTTGGAACTTCCCTTTGGCCAGCAACTCATTGGACTATAATCCAGTCCCAGTACTGGAATTTTCATTTTGTGACAAAAGATGGTCAATTTGACAAAAGATGGCCAGTTGGGACTCTGTATCCATTATTTGAAGACTTCATTAGGATCACCTTCATATATACTAGAAAGTTTCCACTTCATTAGGGTTCACCCCACAAATGTCCATGAATTCCAGCAGTCTCTCTTCACATTTCCTCCCTCAACCATGTCTTCCCTCCCTCTCTCCACCTAATTCTCCAGTTCCAGTCTTTCCAGCTTCCAGTAAATCCATAAAATCTATTCTATATCCCCCTCCCACAGAGACTCATGTGTCCATTAGACCATTCCTCTATACCCAATCTATTTGAGTCTACAAATTGTAGCTTGGTTATCATTTTCTTAATGGCTAATATCCATATATAAGTGAGTACATACTATATTCATCATTATGGGTCTGAGTTACCCAAACTTGGAGTGATTCTATTCTGGCTCCACTCACTTGCCTTTAAACTTTATGATATCAGTTTTTAACAACTAAGTAATTCCCCATTGTATAAATGTACCACAGTTTCTTTATTCTTTCTTCTGTTAAGGGACATCTAAGTTGTTTCCTGTTTCTGGCTATTATAAATAGAGTAACTTAGTGTGGTTGAAGGAGTATCATTCTGGTAGAATAAAGCATCTCTGGGTACATGTCCAGAACTAGTTTAGATGGGTTTTGAAGTAGATTGATTCCCCAGCTTTCTGAAGAATTGTTATATTGATTTTCATTCTGGGTATAAACGTGTGCACTTCTACAGACAATAGAAGAGTGTTCCCCTTATTCCATATTGATTAAAGTTGGCCCAAGATAATTTATATTATTTGAGGCTATAGTTAAAGGTATTGTTTCCATGATCCATTTCTCAGTCCATTTGTCATTTGGATATATGATGGCTCCTGATTTTTATGACCAGACTTTCAAAGAAGAGTTGGTGGATGCCAATACTTCTCCAATTATTGTGCAAAATGGAAACAGAAAGAACATTGCCCAATTCATTTTATAGAGCCACAGTTACCCCAATACCCAAATGACATAAAGACACAACAAAAAAGATAATTACACACAAATTTATCTCATGAACATAGACGCAAGAACACACAATAGGATACTTGTAAACTAAATCTAAAGACATACCAAATAGACCATCCTTCACAATCAAATGTTGTTATTGATAGCTTAGTGCTGAATAACTTCATCTTTTCTAGATCTTTCTGAACTGTAGGTGGCTGATTCAACCCAGTATGGCTCAAACTCCTCTCCAAGCTGACTGATTCGATCTAGCTTCTCATGGCTTCTCACCAAATACTGCGCTTGTCCTAAACACAACTCTGATATTTTGTTCTAACCTTCTGGATCTTTATTCTATGGCTTCAACTGCCTCTGTTAAACCAAACTGAACTACATGAACTCACAAACGAACTCAACTCCATTGCATGGCACTCACTGCACTGATTTGTAACTGACTACCTGAATAGAATTAACTCCTGAGTGCTGGGACTGAAGGTCTACATCACCATGTCTGGACAGAAGCTTTTCTGTACCTGGAACTTGCTCTGTACCAGCCTGGCTGTAAACTCAAGAGATCTGTTTACATCTGTCTCCAGGATTAAAAGTGTGTCTGTATTCCAGACAGAGAAGCTATGGTGTTGAATTAATATTCCTCTTCACATGCAGGGATGGTTTTATATATGAAATGCAATAAATGTAATCCACCATATAAAAAACTGAAAAAATTCACATGATCATTTTATTAGATGAAAAAAAGGACTTTGACAAAATCTGACTCACCTTTATGCTAAAAGTCTTAGATTAGACATACAAGGTACTTACCTAAACAAAATAAAAGCATTTACAATAGGCCCACAGCCAACATGAACTGAAATGGAGAGAAACTCAATGTATTTCCACTAAAATCAGGAACAAGACAAGGCTGTCAACTCTATCCATACCTATTCAATATAGCACTTCAAGTCTTAGCTTGAACGATAAGACTGCTATACCATCTAAAGTTTTTTAGACACATGCTCAGTTCTTCTGTTAATCATATAACAAGTAAATAATTAAATTGACTGCTGTATAATCATACATGAAATAATAATTAAAATAAATAAATAAAAACCTCTAGATGTTTATATGCATATGGTTTCAGGGCTAACCACTTTACATCAGAAAAATAAGGGACTTATCTCTGGGAGAGGTTAATTCTCCTTCCAGTCGTCATTTATGTGCACACACACACATACACACACACACACACACACACACACACACACACACACTTCCAGAGACAAACTGTAAATATGGAAAAGGTTAGTGGTTGCCTAGAGTTAGAAATAGGCAATAGGTTTAATAGTGAAATCTTGAGTGAAAAGAGTTTCTTGTGTGTGTGTGTGTGAAGGTTGAAGAGTTCTGTTGCATGATTATGATGATAAGTATACTGTAAAGATTGCATAGAATTACATACAGTCAGAGACAAAAGTATCCCTACTAAAAAGAAGAACTATTAAAAGTACATGTGAAAATGTGTACTGCTGCAGGGAACTCTGCCTTGGTGTGGTCCTGGCACCTCTGCCTCTAGACTAGCCTCAGCAGCTCCAGTTCACTGGTCTCATGGCCGCCCATACCTTTTCAGCCATAAACCCCTGTGATCGGGGATCCCACATTCTAGTAACCCCGTCAAACAAAACTCTTGAAGCTTATAATTAACCAGTCAGATTTATGTATCAATAAAATAAATTCTCACCTCACAAGATTGGCATACAATAATTTCAGAGCCAATTGATAATGATAAAAGCTGCCCACCTAGATTAGACAAGTTATCCCAATTATTCTATACTTTATGATAACGTATCTACCTGTGACTAACATCATATGGAATCTGAATCTTCCTGTCCATCTGTCTCCATCTTGCTTCTTCCTTCTCTCCTGAGTTGCTCCTTGTCCTGTAGCTCTTAGCTCTGCCTCCTCTTTCCCTGTCCAATCACAGGCCCCATGCTGCACTAATATTTTAATGTAATCAGACAGGGAAAATCCTGCCACAGTGTACAATTGAAAGAAGTCAGGTAACGGAGTTAGCATGGTGGGTCTCATTCTAGGATAACTTTACCCTATAGGAGATATTTAACAAGAATAGCTGGAGGCATTACTGCTTATCATATCCCAGAGAGTATGTTACTATTAGTCTCTGATGGTTTGTGGCTGGGAGTGCTATAAAGCATTTTGAAATGCATAAGAGAGCCATCCTCAAATCAATTATACAACACACAAGAAAAACTAGTGAAGCTGAGACAGAAAGTCTGAGTTAGTAGCACTCTTTCATAGTGGATGTTCTGATTTGCATTAGATGGTTGGGATGTGTAAGATATTGTCCTTGAGTATTTTTTATCTTAGCCATTCTGATTGGTGTAAGGTGGAATCTCAGGGTTGCTTTTATTGCATTTCACTGAAGACTAAGGATGTTTAAGCGTTTCTTGACTCGACCATTTAGGATTCTTCTGTTGAGAATTCTATGTTTAAATTTTTAAACATTTTTTAAATTTTAAAATTTTAAAATTGGATTATGTGGTTTCTTTGGAGTGTAACTTCTTGAGTTCTTTATATATTTTGGATATTAACCCTCTATCAGATGTAGGGTTAGTGAATATCCAATCAGAAGGTTGCTGTTTTGTCCTATTGACAGTGTCCATTGCTTACAGAAGCTTTTCAGTTTCAGGCGTTCCCATTTGTCAATTGTTGATCTTAGATCCCAAGGCATGGGTACTCTATTCAGGAAAATTTCCCCTATGCAAGTGTGTTTGAGGCTATTTCCCACATTCTCTTTTGTTAGATTCACAGTATCTGGTTTTATGTTAAGGTCCTTGATTCACTTGGACTAGAACTTTATGCATGGTGATAAATATGGATCAATTCTTCTATATGCAGACCACCAGAACAACACCATTGGTTGCAGATGCTTTCTTTTTTCCATTGTATAATTTTAGCTTCTTTGCCAAAGATCAAATATCCATTGATGTGTGAGTTTATTTGGGGGTCTTCAATTCTATTTCATTGATCAACCTGTCTGTCTGTACAAGTACCATGTGTTTTTTTTTATCAGTATTACTCTGTAGTACAGTTTGAGGTCAGCAATGGTGATTTCCGCCAGAAGTTCTTTTACTGTTGAGAAGTATTTTTGCTATCCTGTATTTTTTGTTTTTCCATATAAAATTGAGAATTGGTCTATCCATGTCTGTGAAGGATTGTGTTGGAATTTTGGTGGGGATTGCATTGAATCTATAGATTGCTTTTGGAAAGATGGTTATTTTTACTGTTAATCCTGCTGATCTGTGTGCATGGAAATCTTTCCATCTTCTGAGGTCTTTTTCAATTTCTTTCTTCAGGGACTTGAAGTTTTTGTCACACAGGTCTTTCACTTGTAAGTTAGAGGTATGCTAAGGTATTTTTTATTATCTGTGGCTATTGTGAAGGGTGTTGCTTCCTTAATTCTTTCCCAGCCCATTTATCATTTGTATAATGTAAGGATACTGATTTGTTTTAGTTAATGTTGTATCCAGCCACTTTGCTGAAGTTCTTTATCAACTCTAGGGGTTTTATCATAAAATTTCTGGGGTCACTTATATATACTATCATATCATTTACAACCAGTGATACCTTGACTTCTTCTTTTCCAATTTTATCCCCTATATATCCTTTTGTTGTCTAATTGCTCTAGTTAGAACTTCAAGTACTACATTGAATGCAGAGAGAGAGAGAGAGTGGGCAGCCTCATCTTGACCCTGATTTTAGTGGGATTGCTTCAAGTTTCTCTCTATTTAATTTGATGTTGACTATTGGTATGCTCTATTTTTATTTCATTATGTTTAGGCATGTGTCATGATTCCTGATCTCTCCAAGATGTTTAACATGAAGGGATATTGTATTTTGTCAAAGGTTGTTTTCAGCATCTAATTAGATGAACATGTGATTTTTTTTCCTTTGAGATTGTTTATACAATGGATTACACTAAAAAAAGAGGAACACTTCTCCATTGCTAGTTGGTGACATTGCAAACTCCAACCACTCTGGAAATCAACCTGGTAGTTCCTCAGAAAATTGGAAATAGTTCTACTTGAGGATCCAGCTATACCACTCCTGGGCATATACCCAAAATATGTTCCATAATACCACAAGGACACATGGTCCACTATGTTTATAGCAACCTTATTTGTAATAGCTGGAACCTGAAAACAACCCAGATGCTTCTCAACTGAAGAATGGATATAGAAAAATATAGCTCATTTATGCAATGGAAATTTTAAAACTATTCAGCTATTAAAAATGAGAACATCATGAGTTTTGCAGGCAAAACTAGAACTAGAAAATATCATCCTGAGTGAGATAACCAGACCCCAAAGACATGCATGCTATGTACCCTCTTACAACTGGATATTAGCCAAATGCACAAAATACCCACAAAATATTGTGGTACAATTCACAGACCATATGAAACTTAACAAGAAGGAAAGCCCAAGGGTGAATATTTCAATCCCACTTAGAAAGGGAAACAAAGTAATCATTGGAGGCAGGCAGAGGAAGAGGCCTGGATGGGAGAGGTGAAGGGGAGGTAAAAAGATGAACAGGATCAGGTATAGTGGGGAGACAGGAGAGAAGCCAGAGGACCAGGAGAATAAATGGAAATAAGCAACTTTGAGGGCAGGGGAGTACAGGGGAAACCTCTCAAAAATTCCAGATACCTGGAATGTAAGAGGCTCCCAGGACTCAATGGGATTAACCTTAGCTGAAATGCCCAATAGTACATTATGTGACCTGAAGAGACCACCTTCAGAAGATAGACATGGCACCCAGTTTAGGCATGGGGTCATCCACAAATCTTCAAAATTTTGACCCAGAATTATTCCTGTCTAAAGGAAATGCAGAGACAAAAATGGAGCAGTGACTGAAGGAGAGGCCGTCCAGTGACTGGACAAACTTGGGATCCATCTCTTTGCAGACACCAGACCCTGACACTATTACTGATGCCATGTTATGTGTGCAGACAGGATCTTGGCATGGTTGTCTTCTGAGAGTCTCTACCAACAGCTGAGTGAGACAGATGCAGATACTTACAGATACTACACCCTCAGTGCTCCTAAAGACTTAACCACCAACCAAAGAAGATGTATAGGCTAATATGCATACTCAGACTGCCTTGTCTGGCCTCAGTGGGAGATGATGTGCCTAATCCTATAGAAATTTAATACCCCAGGGAAGAAGGATGCTGGAAGGACTGAGGTAGGGTGTATGGGTAAGAGGGGGGAAACACCATTTCAGAAGCAAAGAGGAGAGAGTTGGTGTGAAGAACTCGGGAAGTGGGGCAACATTTGGGATGCAAATAAATAAAATAATTTAATAAAAAAACCCATCCTGGATCGTGATAGTATACTGGATTGTATAGCACTAAGTTTTAGGGGTTTGTTGTCTTCAACAATCCCAGATAAAATTTATAGAAACTGTAAATTAATTTATTTCTCCTTTGAGTCTCATTGTTCTCAAAGTAAAGCTCAAAGACCTGATCAAAACAAAACAGAAAGCAAAAGCAGATGATAACAACTAAAAAGGAGGCCAGCTTGTAGAGCAGCTCATTGCCTTAGGTTTTCCTTTTGAAAGTTGTAGCACTCTCAAAAAGAATTCTGGCCCTTGGCTGGCATCTCTACTTGTGCAGTAGAGATGAGATGAAACAAAGCTCTTCTATCCTTTGGGGAGTCTAAGAAGATTAGCGGAGAAGTCCTGGCAATGCTGGGCATTAATTGCCTACTCTGTTGAAATAATAAGACCTGGGGCAGTGCTTTCTACTCTTTCTCCAGAGGATCAAAGGGCGCTGGGGTTGGGCAGAGAATACCACTGGTCACCTGATAGTTAGTGGTTATTTCCAGAGGCAGGTGGCTTAAGGCAGGCCAAGGAACGTGCACAGCTATTGTGTATGAGGAAGCAGGGAGTGAGCACCACACCTCTCTGAACCAGGTAAATTAACAGAAACAGCATCAATTTCATCAAGGGACAAAGCCAGAGTCTCTGTGTTTTATTAAAGAATCAGGCTTGTCAACAGACACTGGAACAAGAAAGAATCTGAGAGGAAATTTCTGTTATCATCCAAATATTCAACTCTTTGGAGCTACAGATCAATTTACCTTTTAAAGAAACTGGTCATTGTTACTTTCAAAAGGTAATTAAAAGCAGGGCAATTCAGCACAAATTTAATACCATTTTCTCCCCAACAAAATTGTTTTACATAATATATTATTCAACTCACTTAAACAAAACTTGAAGCTGTGCCATTATGTCTTTCATAGTCATTGTTTCAAACAAGGGCTACACCTCATTCACTTGAGTTTAATACTCATCTTTATTTTCTTCAGTTCATGGTTAAAGAACCCTACTCTTTTTCTCTGATATATAATCAGAGGGGCTTACTAAGATAGAAAATCAAAAGTCACAAATTACACACTAAGGTACAGTAGAGAAAGAGTTTTGAGGAACCAAGGCAGAGAAGATAGATCTCTTGAAAGGAACCAAGAACACTGAGGACACAGATGAGTGGAAGATTGCTTGCCTGCAGAAAGAAAAGAACAGGATCTTAATGCAGCATGGAACCAAAAGAACACATTCCCCTGCAAAGGAGCAACAGAGAGATGAGTGATGCTTTCACAAAAGCAATGGAAGTTGGAAGACAATGGAAGAGCTTCAATGTAAGGAAGAATAATATTTGCCAAACAAGAGCCCTGCAGCAGCAAATACACTTTTTTTATTTAATAGTAAATCATTTATTTTTAAATTTTATCTTTGAGATTTATACTATAATTACATTTTTCCCTTTCCTCCCTCTAATGCCTTACCAAGCTTCAAATTCATGGACTTGTTTTTTACTAATTGTTATTGTATGTATATGTATATGTGTATGTGTATATGTATATACCCAATTATATCTCTCTATATTCCTGATATAACATACTCAGTCTGTATAATGGTACTGGTATTTATATTTACAGGTCTGAGACTCTGGCATTAGAACCCTCATTGGTATATTCTCCCCTAAGGAAAGCTACTTCTTCTACCCCCAAGCATTCCTCGGTTGCTTATCATTCTTTGTATAGAATAGAAACCAGTACAGCCAATCACTTTGCAGAGTTGTGGAGCCTAATCTCAGCAGTTATATCTAAAAAAGACTTCCGCGCCCTAAAGGTCAGGGAACATTGCATAAGAGGAGGCAGAAAGATGCTAAGATCCACAGGGTCAAAGTGTTGGCTGTAAGATTGTATCTCCTAGTAATAATAGAAGCCATGTCTGTAAGTTTCACCAACATGACCACCCAAACATGAGTTGAACTAGAGGACACCAATGAACATGCCATAGAACAAGGGGAGGCCTCCACTTTACAAACAGCAAGCATAACTTGCTGAAAATGAAAAACATGAAAAAATTTTTCAAGGAAGTGAGAAGTCAGAATTTTTTGTAACCAGCATCATCCTAAGAATGTTAAAATTTGTTCTTCAAACATTAAACAAACTATACCCAAGTATAAGCAAAATTATATAAGAAAGAATGTTTAAAAAGTCAAGATGAATAATAACTCTACAATTCATTAATAAGAAAAAATCTTGTGGGGTTTAATTTATAGAAGTAAGTTGCATACAATAGTGTGATGTAAGGTGTCAGGAAGCTGGGTTAAAGTAATTAAGCAAATCTATGATCCTTGAATTTCTGGAAGATGAAAAATTGCTGATTTAAAAAAATAATAAATCAAGGGCATATATCAGAATCTCCATGGTAATGACCAAAATGGTAATAAGAGAATGTGCAATGAGTTGAGAAATAAAAGTATAGCTATGATCATAATAATAAAGGAAAAGTTAAGCCAAGGGAAATAAATACAAACAAATATTAAGACAGCAATATTTAAGTCCAAACATAATAACTATGGAATACATAGTGTGATTAAAATCTTATGGTCATCAGGTTTAGTGAAACAAATATAAGCTTCATACAATAGATCTATTTTAAGTATAATAATATGCTCTCGCGCTTGCTGACAGGAACCTGGTGTGGCTGTTCCTTGGGAGGTTCTGCCAGCAACTGACAAATGCGGATGCGGATGCTTGGAGCCAACTATTAGACTGAGCTCTGGGATCCTGGTGGGGGAGCTGGCAGAAGGACTAGAGGAGTTGAGAAGGATTGCAACCCCATAGGAAGAACAATGTCTGCTGGTCAGCCGACCTTGTACTCCCAAGGACTAGACCAAGGAGTGTGCAGGGAGGGATCCATGGCTCCAGATACATTTGTCACAGAAGATGGCTTTGTCTGACATCAGTGGGGAGGTAGGCCCTTGGTCCAGTGGAGGCTTGATGCCCCAATGTAGAGGAATGCTTGATCAGAGGGGACAGAGAGGGTGGGTAGGTGGGGTAGTACCTTCATAGAGACAAAAGGGAGGTGGGAAAGGCAGATGTGGGATGAGGGGGTTGTGGAGGGGTAACCAGGCAAGGGGATATCATTTGAGTTGTAAACAAATGGAATTAGGGACTGAAGGAGCTGAGGGGCTTTGCAGCCCCATGAGGGGAGCAACAGTGTCAACTGGCCAGACACCCTGGAGCTCCTGAGGACTGGACCACCAACCAACGAGTACACATGGAGGGACCCATGGCTCTGGCTGAGTATGTGACAGAGGATGGCCTTGTTGGACATCAGCGGGAGGAGCGGCCCTTGGTCTCATGGGGGATCAATGCCCCAGTGTACAGGAATGCCAGGGCGGGAAGGCAGGAATGGGTTCGTGGGGGAGCACCCTCATAGAGGCAGGATTAGAGGGGATGGAATAGGGGGTTTCTGGAGGAGAGACCTGGAAAGAGGATAACATTTGAAATGTAAATAAAGAAAATATCCAGTAAAAGAAAAAAAAAAAAAGGAAGAAAGAACATGTGCTTCTAAGCCAAGTGAAGATGTCTCAATCCCACTTAGGAGGGAAAAGAAAGCAATCATGGGGGTCGGAGGGCAGAAGAGAGGAACCTGGGTGGGAGTGGGGACAGGGAAGGGGAAAGTGGAACATGATCAGGTATTGGGGAAAACAAGAGTGAAGTCCTGAGGGCCAGCAGAAAGAATGGAAACAAGCAACCTCGGGAGGTTGGGAGGACCCTTTAGAATGTACCAGAGACCTGGTAGGTGAGAGACTCTCAGGGCTCAAAGGGAGGGACTTAGGTGAAATGCCCAACAGTGGGGAGATGGAACTTGTAGAATCTACCTTCAGAAGAAAGGCAAGGCATCAAGTGGAGGGATGGGGTTGCCATCCCACAGTCAAAGACTCTGACCCAGTATTGTTCCGGTCTAAAAGATCTACAGGGACAAAAATGGAGAAAAGACTGAGGGAAAGGAGGTCCAGTGACCTGCTCAAATTTGGACTCAGCTCAAGGGAAGGCTCCAAGGCCTGACACTATTACTGATGCTATGGTGTGCTTACAAGAGGGACCTAGCATGGTTGCCCTCTGAGGGGCCCAAAAAGCAGCTGAAAGAGTCAGATACAGATACTCCCAATTGATGGACAGAAACTGGGGACCCCTGTGGATGAATTAGGGAAAAGCTGGAAAAAGCTGAGGAGGAGGATGACTTCATAGGAAGAACAGAAGATCAACTAACCCTGACCCCTGAGATCTCTCAGACACTGAGCCACCAACCAGGCAGCATACACCAGCTGATATGAGGCCCCCCAACACATACAGCAGAGCATTGCCTGGTCTGGCCTCCGTGAGAGAAGAACACTTAAAACTAGAGATACTTGAGGCCCCCGGGAGTGGGGAGGTCTGGTGGGTGGGGGTGAAGATGGATGAATATCCTCTTGGAGAGGAGGAATGGGATGAGGAACAGTCAGAGGGCAGACCAGGAGGGGGATAACGACTAGACTGTAAAAAAAAAAAAGTAATTAAAAATAATAATAATAATAAAGTAAAAGTTCAAAAAAACTTAATGTATGTGAACTCTGAATACCACAGTACTCAGGGGGTTCTAGAACTGATGTATCTTACAAGAGTGGCACTTATTAAATAGCACGTGAACTTACCAATCATCACAAGCCCCTGCCCCCTTCCACTGAGCTCTTTACAGTGGTATTTTAGTTCTACTTTTTGAGTTTGCCTGGTTTGGGTACTTCATCCTAGTAGGGTCTCCGCGCTCTCTACACTCCTGTTCGTGGCCTACTTCACTTCACTTATCCATATGAATTACACCTTCTAGGTTAATTCATGTTGTTATGTATGGCAAGATTTCCTTCTTTTTTTATTATTTGTAAAGTGGATAAGGATCTGAAGAGTAGACTTAGCCACAGAACACTTGCTGCTCTTGAAGAGGAGGTTCAATTTCCAGCACCGACATGCCAGTTCACAACCCTCTATAATTCTAGTTTTGAGGGATCTGGTGTCCTCTTTTGGCCCCCATGGGCACCAGATACATACATGCAGGCAAACATTCATACACATAAAATAAAAAAAATAAGTCTTTAAAAACTTAAATGAAGACAACAGTTTATGTGTTGATCTATTTCTTTACTGATAGGTTTTCAGGTGGTTTCCATACCTTGGCCGTTGTGAAGAGTATTGCCAAAACTCCAGGAATTCAGCTATCTCATTAAAACTCATTAAAACAGCTATCTCATTAAAACTATCTTACTAAATAGCCAGAAATGCAGTTGCTGAGTTATTCTACAGTGCCATTTTTAACTTGCGAGGAGATCCAGAGTGACTCCTATCAGCAAACAAAGATTTGTTGCCGTAGAGGAAGCATTCGACAAAATGAAAATACAACCTATGACTTAAGAGAAAACATTTACAAACCATGTGTCTAATAAGATTTTAACAGTCAAGATATTTAAGGAACCCTTATGACCCGGTAGGGAAAAAATCCACAGCAGCAAATACTTGTGTTAAAAATAAGCAAATATTTTAAATAAACTTCTCTCCAAAGAAGTGAAGCAGATGATCAACAAGTATTTAGAAATATTCTCAACACCAATTATCTGGAACATATCATTCAGAACCACTATGAGATGCAACCTTATGCTTGTGGCTGTATTTACCAATACAGAAGAGAGAGAATGCACCTGGCTGGCAAATGGCTCAAGAGTTAAAACTTCCTACTGCTTTTTCAAAAGATTTAGGTTCAGTTCCCAGCACCTACATCAGCAGGTACACAATTGCCTGTAACTTCAGCCATAGGGGATTAGACATCTTCTCTTGACTTTGTGGGTACTCACATACACATGCACATATACGTATGTAGGCTCACATGTGTATATATAAATGAATATAAAATGAGATGTGTATGTGTGTCAATATATATGTGTTTGTATGTGGGGAGTGCATACATAGTCATACATATACACAAAGAATATGCTCGTTTCAATCTAAGAGAAAAACATACAAAAATTAAGTACGTAAAAACGGATGGGAGAAATCTACTTCAGATTATAAAATAGTATTTGAGATCACCATGACAGTGCAGATATGATGCTGATCAAAAGAGGCTTTGGTTTTTTTTTGCCTGACTTCATGACTGCAAACTGGTGAGACAATGATTTATGACTATGTACTATGCTGGGAGAGCTGGGCCCAGGAGAAACATAAGGCTGATCCAGCTAGCTTATTGGTGCCCTCATTCTACATAACATAATCTTGAGCTGGAAACTGACGGTTGAGAATAAATTATTCACCACTTGCAATGGAAGATTGGAAATTTGAGCTTCCATGGTGACTCCCTAATACTGCTGGGTCCTGCTTCAAGGACAGCACCTCAAAATGTATACTTTTGATGACACTGAATTCTGTTCCTTAAACAGAATGTAAAAGATTTTCCATTGTCAATATGATGAAGATGGTTTCTTATTTTCAAGATAGTTACCATGATGTGTTAACTTCGCCATGATCAACATGGGAGAAAAAAATAGAAATTAAGCTTAATGGATTGTTTCCAATAAACACCATTTGAAAGCAATAGTGTTTTAGTTCCAAGCTTTTTCCTGTGGGTTAATAGCTCAGCTCGCAGGGCTGCTCTGTCTCCATCTCCCATTCATAATGCTGTATTTTGGCAACTGACCAAATGTTTAACATTCAGCTGTTTTGACAGTTGATAAGAACACAATAAAAATAAATAGTTCCCAGAGTGATAACTTAGTTTTCCAGATTTAGATTTTAAAATATAAAAATAGGGAAGGTAACAGTTTGGAAATGGGAAATATACAGTGTTGGAGGACTGCATCAGTCACTCAAATGACAGACTGGGTATCAACTTTGAAAAGGAGAGAGACTGTCACACAGCTGACAAAGACACATACAGAAAGTACAGATAAACTCAGGCAAGAAAGGTAGAGCAAGAAAGCCTACTAAAAGTTCAGGTGCACTCTTGTTTGTTTCCTGGACGGCTTCAATATTCATATATTGAGAACTTCTCACATTCAATATATAATTCACAAAACATTATTGTTACCTGTATCTAGAGCAAACTTAAATAAGTGGTTCTTCTTCAGCAAGTATCCTTCAAAAAGTAGTAGTTGGCAGACTGGAATTTGTAGGGAAAAATGACCACATGAATTTAAACACAAAGCAAATTTGGATTATTTACTACAGGGACAAGGGACTTCTCAAAGTTTTAATTAGTTCTTGAAGGATGCATGTACTGAACATGCCAAAAATATTGATTTTAGTCCATCAGGAAATAAATACAATGATGTAAATATATATAAATACAATAATATATAATAAATAAATATGCTATATAAAATGTACATATTTAGTCCATATATATGTGCAATATATATATATATGTATATTTATACATATATATACACTCAAGCAGAGGAACTCATTCTAAAAATGCATTCTTGTCAAGAAAAATTAAAGTATGAAAATTCAGGCATTATCCATATCTTTAACAACAACAACAGACACACACAAAGGGGGTGGTAGAGGTTTAAATGGTAAAATGCTTACCTGGCAATATTAAAGCCCTGGGTTCAATCGACAATACTACATAGCTTGGACATTATGGTACATGCCTATAATATTGGTGCTCTATAGACAACAGCGAAAGGATCTGAAGTTCAAGGGCATCTTCGGCTACTGACTGAGTTTTAGGCTAGCCTGAGTTTAATGAAACCAACCGTGTCTCAAAAATAATACTTTAAAAATAGAACTGTAGCTGTTGAACACCTGCTTTGTGTAAAAATGGTGTCTACTAGCTTAATAATATCATAAAAGATGTATTTATCCTCATTTGAAAGCAAAAAAAGATGCTATATGGAGAGCCTGCCAGTGATACAGGCTCAAGTGATCTCAACCTCAAGATGTTTTGAAGCCTCTGGTTTGCCTGTGTGACTCTTCAACTGAACTATTTCAATGGAATTTATAATGACCAAAGTTGTTTTATTTTAGTGACACTTAATCCTAATAATACAGGTTGTAGACAAGTATGGTTTTTTTCTTTCCTGAAGGTACAACATGTTGCAGAATAGTGTTTAGAGCAGGCTCTTGCATGTGTGCACCTGCTGCCTGATTTCATGTGATGAGATACGTGTAAAAAACCTCATCATCTCCATCCATGTAATTTGGGCAATAACAATATCTATCTTGCATCGTTTAGAGGCCATCTTTTGTGTGGCCTACTAAGAGGCACATTGAAATCACAATAACATAAGTTAATATTGTTATTGTTTTACATGCACATTAGGGCCTCTGTTCCTTCCAGAAAATGTATTATTCAAAGAAAGATCCAGACTTCCAACCTTTGAGGGAAAAGACAGACCGACACAATAAGTGAGTTGGTTAGGCCGATTTAAAAGGTAGTCATGTATATTAGAGAAAGAATCAAATATAAAGACAAGTGTCTTCCCATCTTACAACATGGCATGTGGTATCTAAATACAGCAGCCCTTCGGGGCATATGTGCTGTTGCCTGATTCAAATATAGGTTCTTAGAATGGTACACATATGGATGAAGTCACTGCTTCTATTAAAATCCCCCAAAGCCCTTATTCTATTATCAGAAGAATTTTGCTATTTGATTGTAGAGAGCAGAATGTCAAGATACCATTGGTTGTAGCTCAGGCAGATAACAAGACACAAATGTGGAGGACTATTGTGGTCTGCCCCAAGGCATCTATGAGCACAGCCATGACTGGCTGTCACTCAGTGAACTGGAAGACTGTGGAGTCTTGTCTGAGGTTCTAGTTCCTTACTTCTCAACCTGTGGTCATGACCCTTTGGCGAACTTCTATGTACAAAAAAATGTTTACATTAACACTCATAACAGTATAAAATTACATTTATGAATAGCAACATAAAAAATGTTACAGGGTCACCACATCACAAGAAACTGTATTAAAGGGTAGCAGCATTAGGAAGGCTGAGAAACCACTGCAGTTGGAGAGACTGCATGAATGCAGTACTGTGGAGTGCCGGTCACTGGGTCATTGCACTTCTCATATGATTTGGCTTTCCACATTGCCAAACATTCTAAATCTTCCCCCTGTCCCCCACCGGACAAGGGCTTGCTTTATTTTAATGACTGAACCATAAGAGGCCACGGCCAAGCTACTATGTACAGACACGAGGGAAGCTTTATTTCTTGGTCTCCTCCTCCTTGGACAGAGTTTTGATGATCTCTTCGTTCTTGGCCTGGAGGCCCTCCTCCTGGCGCTTTCGTGCTTCTTTGGTTTTAGACTTGCGAGCCTCAGCCTGGTCAGCCAGTAGCTTCTTGCGACCTTGTCAGCCTTCGGTTTGTGGATGTGCTCCATGAGAATCCATTTGTTTTTGAATACATTCCCTTTGACCTTCAGATACAGGCTGTGATACATATGGCGGTCAGTCTTGGATTCCCGGTATCTCCCGAAAAGCTGGGGATGGATCCTCATCCTTCTCATCCAGGTCACCTTCTCGGTCATCCGAGCATTGGCAGTATCCTTCTTCTTCCCTTATGCCCATATGCCTGTCCTTCCATCGGGCCAAAGTGTTTTTCCAGTAGCGCCTGGGAATGGACAGTCACAAGCTTTCAGATAATCAGGCCATCTTTGATCAGCTTGCTGATGTGCTGACGAGAGTTGGCATTGGCGATTTCATTGGTCTCATTAGGGTCCAGCCAGACCTTCTTTTCCCTACAGCGGAGGACACTAGAGTCGAGCCTCTTCTGTAGCCTAAGCATGCTCATGGCTGTCAACATTCTAAATCTTAGCCCATTTCCCTTTGTGTTAAATTTTGGGTTGACTCAAATCACAAGCCAGTACAAAAACAGGATACCCATGGTCAGGAGAGCAGACTTGCAGGTTAGAAGGTAGTAACATCTTTCACCTCTGAGCTGTAACTGTATCCACACCTCATTTGAAATAAAATCCCTTAATTAGAGGTGAACCCAAAGTGGAAGGTCAGCAAGGCCACATTATCATAAATCCACATTTGGAGAAAAAATGGTGAAAACCCAAACTTTGGGTTCCCTTTGACAAGCTTACTCAGCACTGATAATTTATATCCTTGAGCCTCTGGGGGGAGGGTGTTTTCTTTCCTTCTTAAACATCTATAGAGTCTGGGATTATTCTTACTTACACTAGTCATGCTTATATAAAGCATTTTTCTCTGATTAAAATGGTGTAGAAAATGTAAAAAAAAGAAAGTTATAAGAAATGTAATGATTTAATATTCCACTCTGGAAAGAGAACTTTAAGTAAGAGTTTCAGCCCTGAGGCTGTAGAGATTGGTCAGAGGTCAAGACACTTGCTGCTCTTTCAGAGCCATCTATATAACTGCAGTTTCAGAGACCCTATGCCTTCTTCTGGTCTCCAAGCACCCCAGGCATACGTCTGATGCATAGACATACATATAGACAAAACATTCACACATAGAAAATACAAGCAAACAAATGAGATACAGCCTTAGAGATTGTGAAAAACAGATAAAAAAAATCAAATTAACTGTTGAAGCAATGTTATGGCTTGATTTTCTGCTTCACATCTATAGATTAAATACTGAATGAAAACAAAGCACCCATTTGGGAAGAGAAAGGTACTCATATTTTGAAAAAAATCAAAATGTAAAAATAATCTGAATTGATCCAAGCATCTGCCCCCAGGCCAAAAGAAAGACACCCATGGGCCCACCGTGCCACACTGGCCAGAACACCCTGAAGAAGGACATTCACCACCTGCCTTGGTCCTGCTGGCCCTGGGAGGTAGGAAGAAAGATACACAAACACCTGCTGTGGGTGCCATTGTGATGGATGAGTGTGAGAGAGATGGGAAGATGGAGCACACAGTGAAGTGGTGGATGGAGAGTGGAATGGTGGAAGAGAAGGTGAAGCCAAGGGATTCACACACTTTGGAGAAAAGTGTACTTGGTGGTGGTAAAGCACAGGCAGATATGAGGAGGCCATGGTGAAGCCCTGGCCTAGCCTGCTGCCAAAGGCCATCTGGGTATATGGTCTTGCTGAATCTGGGGTCTGTACCAATGTCAGTGGCCCAAGTTACCACAAAAGGCCAAGCAGATGTCTGTGGTCTGGGCTGCTACCAGACCGTGTGGATATCTGAGGACCATGCTGCTGAAGGGGACATGCTGATCTGAATGACAAAGACCGCCATCTGAGACCATGGGCCCAGGCTGCTACCAGGTTTGCGGGATAAGGATCCAGGTGTGTGTGTGGGGGGGTGCATGTCTGAATTTGTGGTTCTATAGTAGCTTGGTCTGTGTTGATGTCCCAGACCCATGATACCACCAAAAGCCATACAGATGTCCCTGGTATGGATTGCTACCTGTGGCACCATGCTGAGACGGCCTGCCTTGCCTCTTGCCAGACATAACATGGGAAAGTTCTGGCCCACCTGTCACCTGGGTAACACAGTAGGGCTGATCCTGAGAGTAGGTGAGCAGATGAACTGACCCCTTCTGCTGTGGGGTAAAGAGAGAGTCCCTTCCTTTGCCTACAGCAGGCAGGCAAACGGGCCCTTGCACCTGCTCCTCTCTTGGGCAGCATGGTAGAGCTCATCCTGGTGCACCTGCTCCTCTCCTGGGCAGCACGGTAGAGCTCATCCTGGTAGCAAAGACATGGGCAAGCCAGCCCCAAGGAGAGCTGATCCAGCTTCTAGCTGACTTCAACACTGGGTAAGCTAGCTGAGGCAGTCCTGGAGAGCACTCCCTGGTGATGTGGGCTCAGGAAATTGTCAGGCTGACCAATTAAGCTACCTCCCAGGCCCAGATCCAGGGCCATTAGTTGGCTCTTCCCGACATCTATAATCTTCTGGAGCATGTGAGAGAGCCACAGGTCCTGCAGATCCAAAGGATCTCTATAGGATCTCTGCAACACAGGACGACAACAGGGTATCTAAGAAGAGTGTTCGTGAGGATCCAGTATTGATAGTCTAGCAGAAACCAGAGGCCTCAAAACAGACCAGTGACTCACTGTAAAGAACATTTTCGATTGAAGTCATGTGGACAAAAGGGTATATTGCATGGCATATTGTGACATCCTGAAGCTTCCACGGCAAGGTTGTTTTTAATTTATCTTATTTTGTTTTGGAGGGAGAGGTTGCAAAGGCAGAGGGTGGATACACAGGGACAGGGAGAGGAGTCGGATTGGGGTGGATGATGTGAAAATCGCAAAGAATCAATAGGAAGTTTAAAAAAATAACCCGAGTTTCATGAAGTGCATGAATTATCTTCTTTATCAGCTCTCCCTTAGCTACAGCTGCAGCTTGTTAGTAGTAATTTGTAGACACTTTCTTCTAGAAAAGATTATGTCTCTCCTCTAAAGGTCGTCTTTTAGTCCCTGTGGGAGCTGCACCAACTGTAATAAACAAATATTCATCGTCCCTCTCAAAGCAATGAGCAAACACAGCCCAGGACACAATGTCATAATCTTATCATGTGCTTATCCTAATCTCTGAGATGGTGACAGCAACTGCAGGGAACTGTGAGGAGTAGTCACGTTAAGACTCCAGCAGGAAGGTTTCCGGAGATCCTTTTGCGTTAAGGAATCATCAAATAAGCTGTTTTCCTTCTTAGAAGTGGGCCGTGTTCTCATACTCAGGGATTCGTTTGAGTGCTTGGCTTGCATTGTTTTTAGTGTGGTTATGTAAAGCCTCGAATTGTAGAGATAAAAATATAACTCTAAGACATGATAAAGACAAATACAATTTCTACTTATAGAACACCAAAGTCTAGGCTCTATATTTGCTGATATTTGCTGACTAGTTGTGGCATAGCATACATAGGAAATGTCCTGTTGCTTCCTAAAGAGATTTAGTCATGAAATCACAGTATGAGGCTTGGAGATGTCATAGTGAGAAGATCTGACTACATTTGGATTCAGATGGTGTTCTCATTTTCTTTCTTTTTTTTTCCAGAGTATTATTTTAAACTCAGTGTCTTTTTCTTGATTTATAACAAGTATTTCTAATTTAGAGGCTTATAAAAATTAGAAATAACACACAGTGACTAACATGTACTAGGTACTAAATAACTAGAGGATATACTGACAAAATTCATATGGGCCACTTTTGATTGTGTCTGCAGAGGGGTGCTGATTCAGCCTTGATGGTTGGGGTTATACCCAGACCCCATGTGTGGCTTTACCACACATCAACCAAGTGACCAGTCTAATAATGTACTAGATGAAGGTAGCCATTCTTAATGCTCAGGGCTCCAAACTAAAAGAAAATAATTTCCAATACTTTTTATGTGTTTGATGGAAAGTCCTAAGAAAGCAGGGAATGAAGGCCTAGTGTTTTCCCGACTTAATGCAATTCTTGACTGTAATAGACCCTCAAATGTTTAACAAATATATAAACACCCACATCAAATTAAATGGATATTTTCATATAAACTTTTCTTTACTCTAGCTTATTCATTGACATTGATTTTCTTGTATTAGAGACATTGACACAGCCTTTTGCTTCATAATTAGTTTTAGATTTTAATTAAAATGTTGCATAATTTCTCCCAGCACCCTCTCATCCTTCTAAGTAATGTCATGCCCCGACTTCCTCTCAAATTCATGACTTCTTTTTCTATATTTCATGCTACATACATTATACATATGAACAAATATAATAATACAATATGCTAAATACATTTATTATTGCTTGTATGTAATTTCACTGTTGACTAGTTGGTATCAGCTAACTAATTAGGGGCCTCAGCCCTGGGAAAGACTAATTCTGCTACTTTCAGTAGTCATTAATTTGCTTTTCATCTAAGGTTGATGCCTACATAAGGTAATTTCTACATGTGTATATGTGTGTGGTATGCACATATACATGGGTGTATATGTGTTCATATATGTAGAAACACAAATGCATGTATAATGGACATGGACCTGTGTGTATATGCACTGTCTTCCTCAATCGTTCTCAAATTTATCTGTTGAGGCAGAGTCTCTTACTGAACTTTGAGCTCACCAATTCCAGCTAGCCTAGCTTATTCCAGAGGTGCCCTGTCTCCACATCCTAAGTGATGTTATTATGGGCAATCTCTAGGTTTGTCTACCTGGAATTTACATGGGTTCTGGGGATCTCAATCCCAATCCTCATACTTGGATGATGAGTGCTTTATCCACTGAGCCAGTCCCTCCTCCAGTTCTAATGGCAATTTTAAGTACAGGAAAATGTCAAGATGAAATCCAAAGAATAGAAACCCAGCAAATCCATCTATAATAGGCAGCAGCAGTGTGGGCAGATTGAGAGGCAAAGATCAGGCCCTAGCATCCTGTTTCGATTTTTCATTATTCAAATTTAAATCAGTATTGAAGCCTTCTTACCAGGAGGCTGCTTTGAGATAGGAGCAACAGATAGAACAGTTAATTCCAGGAAAGGGAGAGTTGTTTCCTAGGAACTAGAAGTCTAGTCAAAGGAAAACTAATCAGCACTACTTCACAAGCTGAAAAGGAACTCTCAGACCTCACATCAACAGCAGCACAATATGGGGCCAGCTATCCAAGGGAGATGTCTGAGGTTTAAGAAATACAAATATGTCTATGGACATTATTTCTCAAATTAGGAGCTGAAGGATTTTGTGTTAGAGGGTGGTAGACACTCTCCATTCATTAATTCATCACCCCTGACTTTAACATCAGTCATCTAAGGGAACAGAGCATCCTACTGAAGATGTCTCATCTTATGGCACCAAGCTTAAGGCAGAAACCTCATGTGTTTCATTCACACTGACCTGATATAAAGCATACAAAATCTTATAAATTAGAGAAATAGAATGGATAAGTGACTCCTTAGTCTACTCACTCCTATTATAAAGCCCCCAGGAAGTGCCTTTCTCTATACACATTTCCCTGGACACATCTTCAGTCACAGCTGAAGACAGACTTAATCCCAATGGACCTGGTGTTGGGTTGATGTCTACATTTTGTCTTTGTTGAGGTTTTCCTCTTCTTGCCTTTTCTTGTCTCTTGTTGATCCCAACATTACCCTGAAGCCTAGGGGCTCAGGAATCCTACTACTGTGCTAACAGATAACCCTAGCTGAATTAGTTACTTGTATCACTATTGTGAGAAATTACATGATGAAAGCAACTTAAAGAGGGAAGAACTACCTTTGACTTACAATCCAGGGCATACAGTCCATCATGGAATGGAAAGAAAGCACCGAGGAGCAAGAGAAATGACATACACAGTCAGGATTAGTAAATGCTGATGCTCAGGGCCCCTTTGCCTTTTAATTTAAGTCTACTAATCTTACCCATGGGATAGATTCCCCCTCACTTCCACTAAACTAATCTAGATAATCCCCCACAGATATACACAGAGGCTCATTTCTATGGTGACTTCTAAATCCCACTAAATTGAAATCAAGAATAACCGTTGTGCTTGCTGGTCCATGAGAACTAGATGACTAGGCCCTATTGCTGAATACTACATATAGTTTATCTATAAAATAGAGAGAAATAAAGCTGGACCTGAGCTGGAAGCTTTCTTCCTGATGGATATTTTTTGTAGTGGTAGGAGATGCTCAGTAGGGTGCTAGAGGACAAAAGGCACCAATGGTTTTATCTAGATGGTAATCCTATGATCTATAATACCAATCTGCCAGGCAGGATGTGCCTACTTCTACAATAGTGGTGGGACTATTGTAGAGGTAACCAACTACTCCATAGTTAGATTGTGGCCACAGTCCACAGAAGGAAATAAATGCTTGACCTGGCTGCCAAAGCAATAGGCTCTGAGAAGGAACTTATCATCCATCATTGTATAGGTAAAATTAAGACAGTGTCAAACTGCCTTTTACATAGCTGCATGTATACCCTAGACAAATGCTATTTTCAGCCTAAGTCTTTCTGATTAAAGATACAGTAAATGGAGAAGACATGGTTGTTCGAGGTGCTGAGAACAGTGACCATTGACTGTTCAGCCCTAGAAAATTCATTTATACTTCCCTCTCTATGGCTTGAAGAACAATGAGGGAAACAGAAAAGAAAGAATCAAGAATGGGAAGATAGGAAGAAAGGCTGTAAAATCTGTAAAAAGGATCTTGTGGGTGTGCAGAGCCACTGTAATCATGAACTCACAAAACCTGCCCTAATCAACACTCATGAATGGAGGAGGGGTTAATGGAGATCTATAACTCTCTGCTGAACTAATGATTCCTGATAGATTCTAGGAGACAGTGAGTTGATGTCTTCAGTTGTGAACACACTGCAGAGTCCATGAGGTTTCCAAACTTGTCTCCAAATGCATAGATATTCCTAACTAAACTCAGTGGGTGGAAAACTAGACAAAAGACATGAATATGATAAAGAGATTTGTATGAAGGATGAGGGAGAGCTTGACACAGAGAAAATAGGTAACAGGACATAGAGTGTGAACATAATCAATACACATTAAATATAGATATGAAATTGTCAAGTCATCCTAAATACAATCACTGAATCATGGGTGATGAAATCTTGTAGGATGAACTAGAAACAAAGTTACAGTCAGGATAAATCTCTCTTAAAATGTTTTCAACTCCAAAGTAAGTAATTTAATTTCACCAGGGTCTGAAGCCTACACCCAATTCTAAAGCATTAGGACTCAATGAGGTGCAATGTATTTTAAAACTCTTAAAGTCAAGCTTTCTCACACAGAGTATGAAATCCATACTTCCAATTTTTGGATTGAAAGAAACCAACTCTAAGTACTAAATAATTATTATTTTCACCATTCTTATTTTACATTTTAGCATTTTAGTCTCTCGTCTTTTGCATCCACTGGTATACAATTTCTAAAATGTGAACTAAGATTTTTAATACCCTCTCTGTGCCATGCTTTTCACTTAGGTAGGTTAATTCTCAATTCTATGAAAGATGTCCTTCAGGAGCAAAGCAATTGATGCTCAGGGGACTGCTCTAAAATGGCAGGTAGACCATAGAGACAGAACAAAGCTCAGATGCAAAACCAATGAGGAAGAGTATATTCATACATCAAAATATGAGTTTATTTGTCTGTTTTTGTTTTTCGAAACAGGGTTTCTCTATGTATCCCCAGCTGTCCTGGAACTCACTCTGTAGACCAGGCTGGCCTCAAACTCAGAAATTTGCCTGCCTCTGCCTCCCTAGTGCTGGGATTAAAGAAGTGTGCCACACAGAGAGGGTGGAGTAGTGAGCAGGGGGAAGTGGGAGGGAACAGGGGTTTGTTTTTGTCTTTTTCTTTTCTTTTCTTTTTATTTTTGGAGGGGATCCTGGGAAAGGAGATATTGTATGACATATAAATAAAGAAAACATCTAATAAAAAAAGAGAAAAATAAATAAATAATTTTTTTTTAAAAAGAGAAAAAATATCAGTTTATTTTAAAGCAAACATCTGGGCATCATAAAAATCATCAAAAATGCAGAAATTTTAAAAAATAAAATGAAATTAAAATTAACTTCACATTCCACAAATCACTACAATTTAGATTTAAAGGCACTCCCTTCTAGATATTAGCATGTTTTGTGTGTGTGTGTGTGTGTGTGTGTGTGTGTGTGTGCATGTCTCAAGTATGAAGATAGTTTCCTGAGGGTTTTTGTTTTTATATATTTATATATTTATTTGGAGAAGACTGTAAAGATACAAAAGTTGATACCAGAAAAAATGACATACTTCAACAACAACAACAACAAACCCAAAGGATAAATAGAAGAATATAAAAGGCAGAAATGACATGATCCCTGTAAGGAAAAGTTTCCTCATTGGTATTGTTGCTTCAAAGGCATCAAGGAAAAGGTGAAATTATGGTCTCATTAAAAGAGTTAAAAATGAATATAATTTTAAGAAACATTATTGCAAAGCTATTTGTGGAGAAATCATAATTTAAATTGTCAGTATACATAGATACATAGACTGAATTATACTTTCTTGTGTTTTTTTTTTTTTTTTTATCATCCAACTTAGGGACAGCAAGCTGCCTCATACTGAGTCTCTGCTATGCAGGAGTCTTTTATTCCTTAGAGCCTATAGCAACTACCTATTGTCTACATGAGACTGAGGCTTAGAGAGTACACTGGTGCTGAGGCTTGGCCCTGTAAGGGACTGTATGATATGGCTTACTGCCCCCTAAAATAGAGCCTGCAGGGAGTGGGCCTCCACAAGTGTCAAAGGACCTCCACATAAAACCAGATACAATGAATCTAATAGAAGATAAAGTGGGAAATAGCTTCAAACACTTTGGCACAGGGGAAATTTTTCTGAAAGTACCAGTGGCTCAGGTTCTAAGTTCAACAATTTACAAATGGTGCCACGCCCACTCCAGTGAAGTCTTGTGACAAGCCCAAAAGTCCAGCCTCCTGAATGGCGTCCCCTAACTCAGATGTGTTTCCAGATTTGTCCTTGCAGTGGTCGATGGAAGTTCTCACGTGCTAGGTGCCCACCAAGATATGATTTACTAATAGCTAGACAAAATTGGACATTGCTCTCTGACCTTTACCAATGCTCCAACATCCTAGCCAAACCCTGACTTGGAATTTCGTAAAGAATGTTACCCATCCAGACTAATTGCCTCCCGCATTGTTAGGGAGATAGTAAAGTGGGTAGGGCATTGAAGCTAACAGAATGGGAGACTTATCCCAGGGCAAGGTCAAGTAGAATCCTCATTTTCAGGCAGCTGAGCCACTCCTAGGAATTAGCAAGAATGAGACTTCCAGAGATGCGTCTCTACTAGCCCAGAAGAGTGTGTGTGTGAGAGAGAGTGCGGTAGTCAGCAGCAGAGCATTCAAGCTTCAAGCTTCACATGGGCCGCAGCACCCTGGGCCCAGAAGAGGTGGCTGCTTTAGACCCAGTGTGTTTCAGGTGGCTTCAGATGTACCTCAATCACTGAGCTGCCAGAGTTTTCATTTCTCTTTTGTAATGACTGTAAAAGTCTGATGCCATTTTTGAGAAATACACTCAGATCCTGCACTCCCTTGTGTTGTGTCTGCCATTACTTCTCCACTGACACCTTGCGGACCTGTACCAGGATCCTGTTCTCCTGCAGGTTGAGGGAGGTGCAGACTGGCTGGCCCATAGAAAAATGGGACCTCATGAAACTGAAAAGCTTCTGTAAGGCAAAGGACACTGTCAATAGAATAAAATAGCAAACTACAGATTGGAAAAAGATATTCCTACTTTAAGATATAATATAATTACTTTTCCCCTTCTCTTTCCTCCATCCAAACTCTTCCATATATCCCTCCTTGCTCTTTTTCAAAGTTTCATACATTTTTATTATTTATCATTGTTAGTATGTATGTGTTTGTGTTCCTAACTATATAAGTATAGTACAGCCTACTTGGGCTGTATAAAGTTACTTATAGGTATGCTTTTAGTCCTGGGCCTTTGGAACTGTGTAGCCAATTGATGCTCGAAAGCCTCCTCCTTGAGAAATAGTTTCCATGGTACCTGAAGGTATAATACAAACTTCCAAAGGAGAGAAGCAACCAACAGTTCTACCTGCCTATGACTTTATGAGCCACATCACTGATCAACATTGTACAATAACCATTACGGTGCAGTAGGGGCACACATACCTTGGTGGTATCCAAGTGTCTTAGTTAGGGTTTCATCACTGTGAAGAGACACCATGACCAGGGCAACTTTTATAAAGGCCAAAATTTAATTGGACCTGCCTCATAGTTTCAGAGGTGCAGCCCATTATCTTCATGGTAGGAAGCATGGCAGTGTCCTGGCAGACATAGTGCTGGAGAAGGAGCCAAGAGTTCTACATATTGATCCAAAGGCAGCCGGGACACCATCTTCCAGGCAGTTAGAAAGAAGCTGTCCTCTGCACTGAATGGAGCCTGTGAATAGGAGGAGACCGTCAAATTCCACCACCACAGTGACACACATCCTCCAGCAAGGTCACACCTCCCTAACAGCCAAGCATATTCAAACCACCACACCAATTACTCTCTAATTGGACTGTGTTTTTCTAATCATACACCAAAAAAAAAATTATCATTATTGTTAATATCTTCATTGAAGTTGATAGAAATTTATAGACAAGCCCCATATTCTTCCTTTCTATATTAGCTGATTCCTGTCACCTGAGTTTGGCTTTTTATCTCTGAAATAGTAAATGTTACGTTTTGAAGTACTTGAATAATAGCACTGAAATGTAAATTTACATTGGATGAGTATTGTACTGGATGGTTTAGTGTGTCAACTTGACACAGGCTGGAGTTATCACAGAGAAAGGAGCTTCACTTGGGGAAGTGCCTCCATGAGATCTAGCTGTGGGGAATTTTCTCAATTTGTGATCAAGGGGGAGGGCCCCTTGTGGGTGGTGCCATCCCTGGGCTGGTAATCTTGGGTTCTATAAGAAAGCAAGCTGAGCAAGCCAGGGGAAGCAAGCCAGTAAGGAAGATCCCTCCATGACCTCTGCATCAGCTCCTGCTTCCTGACCTGCTTGAATTCCAGTCCTGACTTCTTTTGGTGATAAACAGCAATGTGGAAGAGTAAGCTGAACAAACCCTTTCCTCCCCAGCTTGCTTCTTGGTCATGATGCTTGTGCAGGAATAGAAATACTAAGACAAGTGTTATATGTGAGTTTTCTCAAAGTTCTAATGCATAAGTAAAGTTATAAATCTATAGCTGGGACCTATAGAAACACAGAGAGCGCTCACTAATCACAGATGGTATACCCTGAAAATTCAGTTTAAAAATTACGCAATATTGCATAAAAGATTAGCAAGAGGTGAATGACATCATTATTGATAGCATTCCTGAAAGTAATTGTTTTATAAGTCCTCTATTAATCTTATGGTTTAGGCAATCTTTTTCATCCTTCTAACTTACCTTTCAAAAATAAAATAGATATTTTTGTTTAGAGGACACTGAATTTTTCATATGAATCACATTTTTGATATTTTCTACAGTTCAGCTGCTTTTCAATAAATCTTACTGAAGTGGCATGTACACGTTAGAAGCAACCAAAAGTTCTCTAATTAGACTTAAGACCTGAACAAGAGTGAAATCATGCCTGATACTGGGAAGCTAAGCAAAATCTCAGAGCTAATGAAGTCATGGTCTAGAGGGATCCTCTTGGACCCACAAGAAGATAAATAATGACACAGAAATGTTTTAATTTTATTGTACCTTAGGCCTTAGCTAGGCTGCCACGGGCAGGCCAACCTTGGCCCCTCAACCCGTGGGAGAAACAGGGTTCCGGTACAGGTCAGCAAGACATTGGTGGAGAAAAAATGACAGACAGACTTGGAGGAAAAAAATGACAGACAAACTCGACACAAGGAATGTTGAATCTGAATGTATATTCTTAAAAATGGCATCAGACTTTTTAGATCATGACAAATGAAAAAGAAAAATCTGGTGGTCAAGGTACATCTGAGGCCATCTGAAACCCATGGGTCTAAAGCAGCAGTTGCCTCTTCTGGACAAGTGCTGCACCCCCACCCCCTCCCCTCCCCCTCATCCCCCTGACCTGAGCACTCTGGGCCCCAGGAGGCGGGGGCTGTGGACCACATGAGGGTAGAGGGTCGAATGACTCCCAGTCTTCCTTCTCTCAAAACACACACCAGGCTCAAGATCCAGCCCATCTTTAGTAAACACCCACTATGCTAATCTTCTGGGCTAGCAGAGATATGGGACCCCAGGGGTCCCATTCTTGCTAGTTCCTGGGAGTGATTTAACTGCAATTCTAATGTGGTCTGCCCTACTTGTGGATTCTTAGTTGACCTTACCCTGGGATTATCAACTTCCATTCAGTAAACTTCAATGCTCGACCTCCTCATTATCCCTCTAACAATGCTGGAGGCAATTAGTCTGAATGTGTAATACTTCCTATGAAATTCCAAGCCAGGTTTCGGCTAAGATGTTGGAACATTGGTGAACAATGTCTAATTTTGTTTAGCTATTATAGTAAATCATATCTTGGGGGGCATCTAGCACACAAGACCTTCCATCTACTAATGCAAGGACAAATTTGGGCCACCTCAGAGTTAGAGAATGCCAAAAAGTTGAAGGAGACTGACTTCTTTTGAAGCTTTTTGCCTCATGAACTGCTGTCACTCAGATTGGAATGGAGTGGGCATGGCACTAGGCTACGTCTTAGCTCGTTCCTCTAACTTCATTAACCTGATTTTTCTATTCCATGTCCTTCCACGTGGCCGGTTACCCCTCTCTTAATCTCCATATGTCCAACTACCTCTGTGTTCTACTGTCAAATCCTCCCACCTCTGCTTCTTCTCTCAGAGACTCTCATCTCCTAAGTCATGCTTTTCCTTTCCTGTGTAGTTATTGGCCATCAGATCTTTATTAAGCCAATCAGCAAGTGAGAAAGTTGTTTGAGACCTTAAGAGACAGAGGCATGTGATGAGCCTGAAGAATAAAAATACCAAAATCCAGTCAGTACTAAGCTCTCTAATGGTCCAGAATTAACAACTGAATAATACAAAGACAATCTTCCTACAGTGTGCCCCAACATCACCCATTCTTAGTTCAATAAGTGACTTTTTCTATAACATCATTAAATTATAAGAACAATTATGAGAACTATCAAGTAAGAATTGCATCCACAATGTCCAGTCCATCTGTATTTGGCAACCTTGAAGAATGTACTTCACTATCTATCCTTTCTTGACGAGTCCAAGGTTTTGTACCTAAATCACTTTCTATCACTATTTACGCTTTTATATCCTTTAAGTTTCATAACACTGTATCACCAAACTAAAAAATCATCTTCTTAGACCACAAAACATTTTCTTAGATTCTAAACAACTTAAGTTTATATATCTTTAATCTTTAATAAAGAAAACTGTAAGACTACATCTATCCAGTCTTCAATCCCAATAGAGACCTGTGAAGGATAAATAGTACCTGAGTAAACAGGATGTGCTGAGCAAGCAGTTTTCCAAACTATACAAATGACAGAGACTCCTGGCTTCCTGGAGAGTTGTGCAAGGATCTTTTGTATTGTTGGTGCATATATCTCCAGCCATCAGGCCCAGACTATCTGACAGACAGGAATTAGGAGGAACTGGACTACCTTTTCTCAGCAAAGTATGGCAGTTAATTTTCCAATATTCTGCTTGCTGTCAGCAGCTGTGGAAATGGCAGGGTTTTGCCCTGTGGTGTTGAAGGGTACTTGCTCACATTGTGAACCCCAAGATTGTGATCTGAAAAAGTCTGTTTCTTCCTGTGGTGTGCTATCTGTTCTATCTTGATGAGCCCAAAGTTTTGGACTAGCACATAACTTTAACCCAAGAGCTTTCTGTAAAGAAGAGCTAAATAAATTCAGCAAGAGGTCAAGAGGCAGAGCAAGCTACCAGTTGACAGGGAGTGAGTATAAGAAAATCCAAAAAAGAGAAAGGAGGATCTTTGAATTAAAAAGTATTTAAGACAGCTTGGAGAAGAAGAAGAAGTTGTTTCTTCTGGGATATTCGTGGAGTAGGAAGGTCAGCTGGGGTCTTTAGATTTCACCCCAATTGTCTGGCTCCTGAGTCCTCATTGGTAAGTCAAAAGTTGGGGGTTTTAATTTTTTAAACAGCACAGTGGCTAGCTTTGGCACAGTAGAAGCAAGCTCCGTGTGGAGGTTCTTCAGTGCCTGTCACCTTCTTTGGGGAGAATGGGGGTGCTACAATGAGCAGATGTATCTGTCTGTTAGGAAAGTCTTTTATCATTATAACTTCTTCAATGCCATATTCTGTAGATCTCTAAAGTGTTTGAAGATCATCTATCGATCTAAAGTATGTCTAAATAGGCAAAAAATCCTTTTTTTCTGGCTACTTACTATCTGCTTAACACTTAAAGCATATACAGGAGGCCAAATAAAGCTTATTTCTGTAATTAACTAAATTAGTACTTTAAAAGTCTATTTATTTGGTTATTATAGGTGACTAACTACTAAATTGCATTTCTTGATTATCCTAAACTGCTTGTAATAGTAGTGTTCAAGGACTGGATCTTTATATTAAATTTTTAAATGCATTGCGTAAGTGTAATACTTTAAACAAGAGTCGAAACAGTATGCAGTAACAAGAACCTCAGATTTCTACTCATACAAAAATCCAGACAAATACAAAATAATTGAGACTTGTTGATGCTATTTAGTATAAAATAGATACAATATATACTTTTTCTCTTTTGTTCTTTTATCCCTATATCCCTCCTTTTCCTTTTCATCCCTTGATCCCTTTTCCCCTTAACACTAAATAGGAGAGAAATGAGAAAGGGGGGAAGAGAGAAAGGGATCTCTGATCTAATTTCCTTTACTTTGTTGAAGGAACACACACAACTGCCACTTTACCTTACCAGCACAGTTCCTAACTGCAGTCTATTTGTTCTTGACCCCACAGATAAGTATGGTCCTTGCCCCTCTTCAACAAAACTTTTATTTTTAATAGGTGGGAACCATTTCAGAAAGCTAAAAACAATCAAAAGAGAATTATGGAGATTCTGCTTTTTAAATACTAGCAGTTCATTTTACTTCTGTACCCATGAAAGACATAGAAATAACAAGGTTATCCAGAAAAGAGACTCCTACACATATCTCCCTGTACTTCTGGTTTTATTTGTGAAGGTTTTTCTTGAGTGGAACCTCATACTGCCATGTTACCCACATCCATCACAGAACATTACCTTTAGTTCTCAGTCTGTGAATGTTCAAAGTAAAGGGCACCTGAAAATTGAGAAGACAAAAACAGAGTTGCAGAGAGATAAACGTAAAATCATGGATTTGCACAGGGCATTGTTGGAAGACATGTGGTCCAACCTACTCTTTGAATGCTGAAACATTCATACCAAACATATCTAATACAAAATGCATCATACCTTCTACTTAAATCTCGTATCTAAATCTGTTTGTATGTCTGTATGCTAAAGCCACACATATGAAAGAAATGGCAGAATCAAATCCCCACTTACTTTTCTTTAATCTGAGTATATTCCAAGCTCATTTGAAAAAAATTTAAAAGACTATTTTTTCTTTTTATATTGAAAATAGTTTTATGTACTATATTCTGCGTCTAGCTTCCCATCCCTCAGATCTCCCCAGGTCCTTCCCATCTACTCACCCACTCAGCCAATCAACGTCTCCTTTTTCCTTTTTCTCATTCTTTTTCCATCTCTCTTTCTCTTTCCTTTTGTTCAGGCTTTAATTTTTTCCTGTTCATAAAACAAAAAGTTATTTCCTGAACATGACAATCTTATTCAAGTGGAGAATACTTTCTAAAATACTGGAATATCTAACATAGGGCCTGAACTGTTTTAAAATTTACTTTTTAATTAAAATTGTAAAGTATATAATTCATATAGAGACTACTTTCTAAACTACAAAAATGCCTAACACAAAAACTAAAAATTTTAAAATTTATTTTCTAATTAGATTTTTCACATGATGTACTTTGAGCATATTCTTTAAAGTTCTTAGAATTACCAGTTAAATTATTTCCATTTGTCTTGTGTTTTTGAGATCTGGGTCTGAGGGAAATATTCAGTCTTGTTAGGGAGTAAGAACAAGCTTTGAAGTTATAATTGGCCTATTATATCAGTTTCTTGGAGGAGTTTATTAGGCTATCCCATGGTAATGGATTTGCCTATGTCTCATTTAAATCTGTTAAATACCTTACATATTGGGAAGCTCTGTTATTAGATACATAAATATGTATGTGTATGATGTCATCCGGATTCACTTGACATTTATTCCTATCCAAGCAGCATTCCTTGCATTTTGTAGCAGCCTTCATCTCTGGTAAAATTATTTGTAAAGTTTGCGTTGTTTCGACATTACTCTTCTGATATTCCTTCCTTCCTTATCCTCATGACAATATATATAATCCTTTTACTCCCTGTTTCACTATAATTTCATATTGAAAACATACATATTAAATATATGAAGTTAACACTTTTGTCTATTTGACCATCTCTGATCATTAATGACTCCATTGTACAATATTATTAAAATGTTTGAATTATAGATCATTAATTCAATTATACTATTTCAATACATCATTCGAATTTTCCCCTTCATTTCTCCTTTCCTAATTTTTTTTTACCTTGACAACTTTTTTTTGATAAAAGGTTTCTCTGTGTAGCTTTGACTGCCCTAGAGCTTTCTCTGTAGACTAGGCTGACCTTGAACTCATAGAGATCTGCCTGCCTCTGTCTCCCAAGTGCTAGTATTAAATAGAGGCAGGTGCCACTGCTGACCAGCTAGTTTGACCCAATTTTTACAATACACACTTGGTGACTTAACAATACCTCTATGTTTCTAGTGATTGCTTGGCTTCCTCCTTACTCTTTGAATTCAATGTACATAACTTTCTGTAAGTCTCTCCTCAGACATATACCTCTTCATTGCGCCCCTCTTTCTTCTAGTGGTAGAAGCAAAAAAAACATCATCAAGGCAATTCAGCTTGAGTTATACAAATTAAGTCATGGGGACATAAATATAGTCCCATGTAAGAAACCCCTCTTTGGGGGATTATAGCAGCTGCTCTAACACAGAAGCAGATGCACTGAGAAAGGTTGTTTAAATAAAAATATTTTTAGTTTCTTTGGATTTCCATCTTAGTTTCTGGAACAGTAGCATCCGCTGTACTCTATACCATATGTTGGGAATGTTTACAGTTTGTAGCCAAGTTTCCAACTTAAGACAATTTTAAATTATCCTAACATCCTTGAGGGAGAGATAGATAAAGCCTATATTTATTGCAAAGTATAGGATTTATGTCTTTCACAGCCCACAGGTCTAATCTGATGCTCATATGTATGTCCCAGCAGTGACTTGTAACTCAAAAGGCATTTGCAGTCTCTGGTAAGAAGTCAACAGATGGATGATATTGGTCATTATGATGACTCCTGTACGAAAATACAGATGCAAAGTCACTTTATTAGTGTGCTTCAGTTGTATAATATGAATTCCATTGTGGTACTGCTGTACATGCATATCAAAAACTTTGACCACCTGTGAAAGTTCAAGGTTTAATTACTCAAAAACCTTATAGACTTACATTTAAAGATGTATACTCTTTAGACATATTAAAGAACTAAATGTCAGAGAGGTAAGGAATCTTATGTAAGTTGTAAAGTCACAATTTGAAACCAATGTTCTCTGGTCCAAAGATTTCCTCCCAAAAGCAGATTCTGCATAACTAAGGTATTTGTCATGAGGCTGCTCTAGTGTCCATTAAGACAAAAGGAAGCAACACTGTTCTCTAGAACCAAGGACTTCATATTTTCCTGATATCCATTTTATTGATCTTCATTGTTGCTAGATGGGATTTAACTAGATAAATGATATGCGAAGATCTCATTTCACAGATTGTCTCACTCCGTATGCTCCATTGCCATTAAGTTCAACCCAATCAGATTTATAGAAAAATTTTGAGAGTACTTCTGAGAAGTCCCTATGATGATCAAGAATTACACCCATTTTCTTCCTTTCATATTACACTTTGCTTATTGGGATGAAAATAAAACATCAGTAAGGCCAACAGTAATAGTCAACTTTGCAGATGGTCTCTTTATCTCATGTAGGGTGGGGTGGAAGGTTGGAAAGAATTGGACAGCTTCGAGGAAACACAAAAATAACCCCAAACTACTGACTCCATGCTTCTTTCACACACCAAGAACAAACTCCAATCCATTTTAGCCAGTGTATATGTTCTTTCAACTCTATTCCCAAAATTATCCTATTTGTAAACTATTTCATGTCTGAAAGTTACAGATGTATAATTCAGATAGCTATCTTACCATGTAAATAAAAGCAGCACATTACAGATGATTAAGCAGCCAGATGTGAAATTCTTGGGTCTTGGAGGACATTATTGCTGCACTGAGATAGCTATTTAGGGAGCCCCCATACTTTTGAAACTTATTGTGTGAGATAATATCAATCTTCTCTCTTTAAAAAGAAACTTTGTCAATTAGGGCACTTATAATTTGTACGGAAGTTGGGTCTCAAGAACACTTACTACATGTAGAATAAACTCTGAGCTTCTTAACCACGGCTATGTGACATCCTTTCTGCTTTCAAGTGTTCTCTGAAGCCACAGGTGCTACCTTGCTATGTATTGTTGTTTATAACAAAATCTCCATTGTTTGACTTTACCAGTGAAGATGTGGGACCCAGATGCTAGGGCGAAAGCACTAGCTCAAAGGGACAGAGAAAGTACCCAGCCCACCTTCTTCCACAGATCACATCCCAAAAGGAAGCTCTCAGTCTCTATGCCATCTCAAAAAGCCTCAAACTGACTGTCCCTCCCTTTTCCTTCCTAGGCATCTCTCCACCCATCTTCCTCACTTTCTCACATTCTCTATGTCTCCTCCCCCCCCCCCCCCCCCCCCACACACATACCCTGTGGTTCATTTCCTGGCAAGTGGTTGCTTTGTCAACCTCTTGACCAATAGTGGACTTTATTTAATCCTGTTTACAATAAGCAGAAACAGGCAAACCAGACAATCTCAGGGTTCACAGTGTGAAGAAATATCCTGCAACAATAAATCTTCTGGTTCTAGTACTTTTGCTATTACCAAAAGAATAAGTCCATGAGTGTACAGTCCTTAGTCAATTTGTGCTTCTATAATACAGCTCTCTGGATTGGGTAATATATGAAGAATAAGGATGTATTCCTCACAATTCTGGGGGCTGGCAGGATGGCTGCTGTGTTTTTGTTTAGCAGGAGGCACAAAGGTTTAGCTATTTCTCTTCAGCCTCTTCTATAAGGCAAGATCCTGTTAATAAGGACACACCCTCTATGGCCTAATCTACGCCTACCTCATAATATCATTGCCTTGAGTATAAAGTCTCAAAATGAAGTTTTGAAAGGATAAGCCATCAAATAATGGTAAATAATAATGTTTCCCCAATGTGAATATATTGTTACTTGCTTTCTGTACTGGCTATAATCCCTTTGCTCTTTCTTATCTCAGAAATATTTAAACTTGGGGGAAAGACATTCCTCATTTGTTATTAAAATTATTCATATCTCTTTTCAGTAGTATCCATCACTCTTTCCTCTCTTCTCCATCCCTCCAATTTCATTTTCATTAAATGCAGACACCATTGCACCTATTTCCTATGCACTGGGCTTTACCAAGAAACCTTTAAAGTTAGGACAAAGCTTATTAAGTTTAGATTTATTGATTTGATCTGGTATGTATGAGTATTTGTCTACATCTGTGTATTTGTATGATAAACATGCCTGCTACTCACAGAAGCCATAAGACACATTGAATCTCAAGGAAATAGAATTAAAGATGCTTGTAAGCTGCCATGTATGAGTTGGGAACTGAACCCAGGTTCTCTGTAAGAATAACAAGTTCTCTTAACTTCAGAGTTATCTTTTCAGAACCAAGAAATGTACTAAAAAGAGTTCATCAAGGTGTCAAAATTGAGGCCAGCCCCTTAGCTTTTGGTCCTGGGAGTCAGTAACTCTGTGGAAGGCTGACTGTTCAGGTGCTGAAGTGGACTTCCAGGTTTTTATCGGGCTAGAATGTGAACATGAAATTATTTTATTTTGTCATCTGGACTTGACTAAAACCCAAGTAGCTAGGTACACCTGGGAAGGACTTTTTCTTAATTAAATCATTTAAAATGGAAGACTCATTTTGAATCTAGTGGAAAGATACACCTTTAATCTGGGCCACACCTTCTCCTGGCAGCCTATATAAAGAACATGGAAGAAAGAGGTTCTCTCTCTCTCTCTCTCTCTCTCTCTCTCTCTCTCTCTCTCTCTCTCTCTCTCT
>NW_022196904.1:166434693-166457104 GCF_008632895.1 Mastomys coucha | reverse complement strand
TCTCTCTCTCTCTCTCTCTCTCTGTGTGTGTGTGTGTCTACCTCTCTTACCTGCTTGTTATTGCTGTCACTAGAAGTCCATTCTTTCAGTGACGTTACAGCCTACTTCTTTGGGATTCTAGTGTTTACTGAAGACCAGCTGGACATCCAGCCTCATAGACTGAACAACTACTAGATTCTTGGACCTTTCACTGATGGACAACCATTGTTGGACTAGAAGGACTGGCTGGAATGCAGTCTGTAAGACATTCTGATAAATCATTTCTATAATTTCTGTTCCTTTAAAGAACCCTGACTAAAACAGAAGCCATGGTTGATAATCCAAGTTTCACATGCTTCTATGTTGCATGACAGTTGCTGTTATAGAAGCATTCCATTAACCTCTCTGGGTAAGTACTGCCAGCTTAAGGAGGGTTGCCTATTGCCCACCAGTGTCCTTGGGTATCTGATCCCATTGCTATCCAACTCTTGACACTAGCAGTGTTTTTCTACTTCTGGACATGTGATTTTTCTACCTATAATTACTGGAAATGTGACACCAGACTTTTTGTGCATATAATAGAGATAATGCTCTCATATCTCATTTATAGACATTTTGTAATGTGAATTCTACCAGAAATATAAAGATTTCAGGAAGAAATGATTAATGAATAAGTAATTCTCATTGGAACTCCTGAATGCAAAGAACTGTATGCAACAACCAAAAACCAACTTCTAGTTCTAGAATTAAAATTTTTTTGGTATGGTCAGCAAGGGCAGAAAGAGGAGAAGAAGCTGTAAATGACTGTATAAAAATGTAAAAGTAATCTTAAGCTTGGGAAGCCTTGAATACATGGGAGAGGTGGTGGGAATACAGGAAATGGAAGCAGATAGAACAAGAAGGGACCAAGAGGCATAGCAATGAGCCAAAGTTCTCCTTAGAGTTGCAGCCTAGATTAAGTCATTGGTAGGATGCAGAGTGATGGGCAATGTCCTTCTAATCCCCATCGCTTAAGGAAAGGCATGTGATACCTTGCGCATGGAAGAAAAGTGGATGCTCTCCAACTGAAGTGGCTAATCCAGAAAATGACATTCATGCATGGGTGCATACCTAGGTGTCATTATATAGAACAAGAAGGTCAGGATCTTTGGAGTGATAACCTGACCTAATATTTTGTAGTGTGAAAGGAAAGAGTCCATTACTCCCAACTTATTTTAATAGTAAATTAATAATTAATTATTTAATTAATAAATAAATTTAATTAATAAAATTGGATAACAGACTATTTTCCTCATTGAAGAGCCATGCACTGATCTTACCAGATACCTGTTTGAATTTCTTAATCTGTCAGAAACAATTTTAAACACAGGTTCCCTGTGCTTAAAATCAATAAAAGAAGAAACTATTCTTTTGAACAGCCTCAGCAAAAGGCAGCTTTTGATTATGCATATTTTCTTTCTTAGTGGAAATTTAAAATGTATTTGACAGAACTCTTTCCTGCGAAACAAGTGAATTATTACAGTCTATATTTGCTGTGTATATTGTACTATTGAGGAATGGAGAGGCAGAGAGAGAGAGAGAGAGAGAGAGAGAGAGAGAGAGAGAGAGAGAAGAGTCAGTATGTCACAATCAATTCGACTGGAATGTTTCCAGAAGCATGTGTTTGAATAAATGAGAACCAAATTAGCTGAAGGAAACAAGTCTTAATTTTAAAATTAATAAAAAAATCTTATCATTCATTACCTACTAGACTTAATAATATTATGGGATCACTTATGAGCATTGATAGCAGGCACTCACTCATTGCTTATTTTTATTTCCATTTTCCAGTTAAATACTTTGCATGTAAGCTCTATAGATAACAGGCACTGTGTAATTTAGGTAACAGAAAATGGGTGTTTAATGTTCCATTAAATTAGAAACTGAAGCTGTGCGATTTGGGCTAGGCCAACCAGAAATAATAGAACCCAGAAAGATTATATACACATTTTATTTGGTGATGAAAGATCTGCCCATGTTTCTAAAAGGAAACATCAGTGTCTATCATCTGAATACATGTTGAATGTTAAACTAGAATTCTGTAACTGCATGAAACTTCATATATCAGCATTGCAATGAGATTATTCTAGGATGATGTTTACAGTTGTGATTCCCCGGTAGCTACAGAAACTAATGCTGAGGCCATTGAGGGTCAACAGGGCAGAGATCAAAAGACAACGTATCAGGATATTTGGAATCTCTGCTGTATTGCCATGAGACTTGCCTCAAACATTTGTGGATATCTTTTGCTTAATTTGAGGATCTCACACCTGAGTATATTATATTTGTCTATTTACTTCCTCTTCCTCTCTCTACTCCTTTTATGTCCCCTGAACCATCCCTTCTCTTGTTTCCCTGGGAATCAGGCATTCAAACATATAAGTCCATGGAATCATTGACATAAAAAATCTATTACAAATACGGTAGTAATAAACTCTTATCTTATCTATAACCTCTCCAGTCACAGATTCTGAGTTAAGTTTACAGTGCCAGGTTTGAGTTCTCTCCAACTAAGTGGAATTTAGGTCCTATTGGACAGCTGCTGTTTACCCCTAAGATATAATGTGACTACTGCTGTGTAGTGGGTATCTTGCGAGCCCTTCCTAGTATATAGGCTTTATAGTTATGTATGGGTGTTAATAAATTTTCTCTTTCTTTTTTGAAGGAAATAGATTCATTTAATTTGAATACCAGCAATATACTTCTTGTAAGCATAATTGTACATAGAAGGCTATTGTTCATATATTTTTATTTATTTACAATGCAGCCTTTACCCCAGCTTCTGGTCCCTCCTCCCACATTTCCTCATCCTATTCCTCCTCCTGTCACCAAAAGGATGCCCCCCCCCCACCGCCACCAGGCTTCCTCTCTCCCTGAGGCCTCGTCTCTCCAGGATTAGGCACATCTGAGACCAGACCAGGCAGTTCTCTGCTATATATGTGTCAGGGGCCTCAGACCAACTCCTATATGCTGCCTGATTGGTAGTTCAGTGTCTGGGAGCTCCCAGAGGTCTGGGTTAGTTGAGACAATTCAACCACAGGGGTTCCCAACTTCAGTCCAGTGGTTGGGTATAAGTATCTGCACCTGTCTCAGTCAGCTGCTGATTGAACCTCTCACAGGACAGCCATGCTAGGCTCCTCTTTGTAAGCACATTATGGCATTAGTACTAGTGCCAGGCCTTGATGTCTCCCCATGAGTTAGATCTTCAGTTAGGCCTATCACTGGACTGCCTTTTCCTCAGTCTCTTCTCCCATTTTGTCTCTGCAGTCCTTTTAGACAGAAACACTTCTGGGTCAGAAATTTTGAGTGTGGGTTGGTAATACCATCCATCCTCTTGAGGTTCTGTCTATCTACTAGAGGTAGTCTCTCTTTGTGTTCCCTCTCCCCAGGGTTGGGCATTTCATCTAAGGTCACTCCCACTGAGTACTGAGAGTCTCTCACCACTCAGGTATCTGGTGCTTTCTAGAGGGTCTCCCCACCTCCCATGTTCTGAGGCTGCATATTTCATTCATTCTGGTGGCCCTCAGGGCTTCACTCCTGTTTCCCCTCCCCCAATACCTGTTCATGGTCCCCTTTTCCCCTTCCCATCTCCTCTCCCACCCAAATCCCTCCCTTCCTCTGACTCCCATGATTATTTTCTTCCCTCTACTAAGTGGGATTGAAGGATCCTCACTTGGCCTTTCTCCTTGTTAAACTTCTTAAATTTTGTGGGTTGTATCCTAGTTATTTTGTACATTTTTGTCTAGTATCCACTTATTAGTGAGTACATACCATGTATGTCCTTTTGAGTTTGAGTTACCTTATTCAGGGTATTTTTTAATTCCGTCCCTTTGCCTGCAAAACTCATGATGTCCTCATTCTTAATAGCTGAGTTGTATTCGATTGTGTAAATGAACCACATTTTACATATCCATTTGAGGGACATCTGGGTTGTTTCCAGGTTCTGGCTATTACAAATAAGTCTGCTATGAACATAGTGGAGCATGTGTCCCCGTAGTATGGTGGGGAATCTTTTGGGTATATGCCCGAGAGTGGTATAGCTGTATCTTCAGGTAGGTCTATTTCCAATTTTCTGAGGAACCAACAGATTGATTTCCAGAGTGATACGCTAGAAAATACTTAGCCCATATTCTCAGTACTTACCACAGCAAGGTATTACACAGGTTTCCCTAGCTCCATCACTGCATAACTGTAAGCCTTGATCAATTTCAATGTAAACTGAAGCCTGTCAAGAACTATTCTATTCCATGTGCTCCTTTGTTCCCCAGACTAGTTTTATTTTCCTGTTGCTGTGATGACCTTAGAACTCCTACATTTGGACAAGTTCTTAATCTGGGAAGAAAGAAAGCAGTAGACTCAGAAGGAAGCAAATTTCGAGTTTCTGCCTCACTATGATGACCTTTACCTCCAACTTGGACATTTGTGTAGATAACTGAATTCCTGTGGTAAACTTCTTGGACATTGCTACATAGTACTGTCTCTCATTTCAATGAACCTAACATGTCCTCAACTCTCACCTCTTTTTTACATCTACCACATATCCAAGAAGATAGATGGCCTAGTAATCTATAGGATCTATTGTGATCTATAGGACTAGATCGCAAACCACCTAGGAAGTGAACCTCTGGGCCTGTTCAGCAAGGAGTTTCTACGTTGGATTCATTGCAGTGTTCCTGAACTGAGCAAAAAGAAAAAGCATAAAGAACAATTTTCTTCCAAGCCTTGTTTAAGAAATCACACCTAATTGGATAATTCTGAGAGCTTTTCAGTTAGAGTGTAATGATTTTTTTGTTAGTTTTAGCATAAGGAAAGATAAAAAAGAAAAGTAAATTTTATATAAAGAAAAGTCCAAGAGGAAAAAAAACGTGCTGGAAATTGCCATAGGATCTGAGAAATAAGACTGGAAGCAAGAAGTCACCAGAACAGGTCTTGTCTGAGGGACCAGACATAACATAGAGCTGAATATATTTTCCTTCAATCTAGGAGTTCTGTCATTCTGTTCAGAAGAAAACTGCTAACTGCCTTTCTGGTGTGTCTCTTTATCCCTATAATATTCCTTCCTGTGATGGTAAATGTTAATTATCAATCTGACTGGATGTAGTGAACCTCTAGGTCTGTCCATGAAGGAGTCTCCGAATTAGATTCATTGCAGTGTTCCTGGACTAAACGAAAGAAAAAAAGCAAGCTGAACATCAGCCTCTATCACTTTATGCTTCCTCACAACATCAACGTGACCAATGGTCTCATGCCCTGACATGTGCCTTCTCTGTCATGATTGACTGTACCCTCCAACTGCGCGCCAAAACCAACCTTTCCTTTTCACGTTGCTCTTGTCCAGTATTTTGCCAGAGCAATGAAGAACCTTTGACCAGTAAATGTGACTATGGTCTCTGCAAAGGACCTTTATTACACCCTGCATGAGTTTGAACAAATTCAATCCCTAAAGTTTTCTATAAATATTGTAAAAAATTCAATGAGTTAAAACAAAATAAAGGCAGACACAGTGGCTCTTGCTTTGTAATCCCAGGATTTGAGAGCTGGAGGCAGGGATATCAGAAGTTGAAGGCCAGTCAGCACCATTTGAGACAATGTCTCAGGAAAACAATGACCACAACAACAAAAACTCAAAACGTCTGTAATATTTTATAATTGTAGAGGTAGGTGTTTTAAAAATCAAAGTTTTGGCATGACTGCATTCTGTCAGTGGGTACTGGAACAAATCTATTCACTGGTTTTGTTGTTGTTGTTTGTTTGTTTTATTTGTGCCTCTAAAGGCTACCTATCTCCTTTGGCTCATGTTTCCATATCATTTGATCTCTGCTGTCATTTGCTCTTTGTCCCTGACTCTGACCCTCTCACCTCTCTTATAAGGATCTTTGGAAGTACAGTGGGTCTACCGAGAAAACTTAGCATAACATTCCCCTCTCCAATCCCCAGGCTTATTCACATCAAGAAAATTACTTTTTGATAATATGTAAAGTAATGTGGTCACTGGCTCTAGAGATATGGAAGACTTCAAGGGAAAAGTCCTTCAGCTTATCATATCCATGTTTGAAGATGGTGTGACACTGGAGACTTATCTCTGTTGTTGGCTGTTTTCCAGGTTTCATGGTCATGTTTCTGCTATTTGGTTTCGCTGGCTTACATTGTAACTCTTCCTTCTGTTGAACTCTTACCTGGCTAACAAAGCCATTTGGAACAAGTGATATGGAGACTCTTCATCTGAACTTCAACAGCCACAGTTTTTAACTCCACTGACCTGGCATCGTCTACTAAAGTGTCTCTAAATCTACGCACTTGTCATAACTGAGTTTATTTTTGTTACATTGTTATGTCCAGTCTACTATTTTATATCTCTCTCCTCCATTGTTTTAAATCACAGAGACAATCAAACTCTGTTTTGCTTCTCTTTCTTCTGTATCTCTATGATCTATATGACCTTATTTTTTCATTTGTCTGGAACCTTGTGGCTTTTCCAGTCAGCGGTCTCATCAGGTCTTGAGCTCCATGATCCCCTGTGTTACTATATCCACTTACTACAGCACTTTGCCATGTGACCCATACTATGGCATGCCTTTGACATCTTACTGAGGTTTTCAAGAGCATCCAGGAAAACTTACACACCTAGACTGACCCACTCAATATTTCTTCAATTCTCTTCTCCTTTGAAATGCCTCAAAAATCATCTTAAGCTCTCATTACTCTGCTCAAAACCCAAATTCAATCCAATACTCCTCACTCTCAAAAGGTGGACAGCATAGCTTTCCTAAAATCTTTGAAGTATACCTTGCCCTACTGGAAAGGCCCTTCTATTGCCAAGACCAAGTTCCTTCCTCTACATCCAGAGGACAGAGTTCTCTCCCTCTTTTCCTAGACAAGCTCTCCGCAGTATGATTATGGCATCAATGTCTCACATCTCTTCTGGAACAGTTTTCTCCTACTTCTCTTTTCTCTTTCCTACATTTTCAGTTTCACCCTATTTTTGGTAGAAAATTTTGTTGTCTAGGAACATAAACTATTCTTCAAACTCTTTTCTGCAACTTGCTCTTCTGATTTTACTAACTTAGTTTCCTGTATTGCCATATTATCCTTTGAGTATTACATTAATGATTATGCCCCCCCCTTTTTTTGGTTTTTCAAGACAGGGTTTCTCTGTATAGTCCTGGCTGTCCTGGAACTCACTACTCACTGCTTGGCATGATTATGCCTTAAAATGTGACACTGTCTTACAGATCAATGCTTTCAGCCCTTTATTGGTTGGATGTCCCAGTAACAAATTTCCTTCTCAACTTCTGCCATCATCCTGGGGCTCAGCATGTCCGAATTGATTTTTTTCCTCTCTGTTCATTTTCTCTCTTCCTAATTCATTCTTTATCTGTTGTAGATGGTTGTATCCTCCTTTTACTCAAGATAAAAGCTGTTAGGATATATTAAACTCTTTGATACTCTTTATTCCCCCTTCCTAATTAAAAATAATCATAAAATTTCACTAATTTTATCATGAATATGTGTGTGGGTATGTCATCTCTGAACTTCACTTCTAAGCCACCATTTATATGATACCACCTCCTAATTATCATACTTTGTTGAGACTTTGATCTCTTCAAATTCATTATTATGATGTAGAACCACATGCCTAAGATATAAATCTCCCTTGCAATTACAGATTTCAAAGGTTTTTCCTTATCCCAACTTCTCAAAGACTATTCACCACTTCATAAAGTTTGAGCTCCTTTCATATTACTCAAAGGCTTTCAGTGTTATGACTCTCTGAACAGGTTTCTCTTAGCCACCCCTTGTCTTACAATATTCAAATTACTTGTGATCCTGAAGCACTGCTCTACTTCTTGATTTGTATCTTTCTTTAATGCTTCTAACTAAAATTCTCTTAATAATTTTTTATAAGTGACTCCTAAAATAATAGCAATATCACCATGCATTGTAGCTATAATCCCAGTGCTTAAGAAGCAGAAACAAGAAGACCACAGGTTCAAGGCCAGCCTATACAATGAATTACAAACCACTTCTAAAAACAGAGATGTTTTGATTCAAAAGAACAAAATTATATCCAGCTATAAGCAAAAATATACCATATTTATCTTTCTATTAGTCATGAAATAAATGATAGCCAACCCATAATCTACAGATGCAGAAAATTTAGGTATAGGGAGGGACTAGGTGGGGCACATGGATCTTCTTGGGAGAAGGAAATATAATAGATTTTATAGTATGCTCAGGAAAGGCAGGTATTGGAATGAGAGGATCAGATAGGGTAGGAGAGAGGAGGTATTGTTGAGGAAGGGAATGAAAGGATAGACAGCTGGAATTGAGGGTTGTTTGAGGGATGATATGGAAACCTAGTATGTGTGTGTGTGTGTTTGTTTGTGTGTGTGTGTGTGTGTGTGTGTGTGTGTGTGTGTGTGTCTGTGTAGATATGTATGTATGCATATTTCTAAAATAAATTAAAGTGATCCTAATGAGATCTGCTAATAATGGGAGATACAGAGTCCAAACTGGCCATTTCTTTTCACCAAATGAAGTTTTCAGTGTTGGGCTGGCTTACATTGGTTGAGTTGTAAGATAAGAGGATCCAATGGGAATCCTCAAACTACCCAGGCTGTTGCTCAGAAAATGGCTCATTTTCTGCAAACTGACATCAAGATTCCATTGCTGAAGACAACACCCACATAACTCATTGAACATGAAATAGGAGAACTAGTGCCTATATGAAGCCTTCACCATTAATTTCTAGTATCTTTGGTGCAGAAAAAGACACTGTACACTACCAAAAGAGAAACATAGAAACAAACTAAACCACAAAACCTTTGGCTTACAATCTGTCCTCCCTTCAAGATATACTAGGGCAAGGGTGTCATAGAACTTGTGGAAATAGACAACCAATGTCTTATTTGAAGTAACAGCAGCTCCATGAGAAGGAACCCATACCATTGCTGTCTATGTAACCAAGAACCTGAGACTAGATAGCTCAGAGTCCTAGAATAAAACCAATCACTGCTGATCTAAAACAAAACAAAACAAAACAAAACAACTTCAATAAAATGACTCCTACTGATATTCTGCTATACTCATAGATCAGTGTCTTATTCAGTACATGTCAGAGAAGCTTCCTCCAGCAGCAGACAAAAACACATGTAGAGACCTATAGTCAGACATTAGGCAGAGATAAAGAGAATCCTTAGAACAAATAGCTCTAAATAGAATGTTTCCATTAAATCTATCCACTCAGAGCTCATGGAATCCCACAGAAGAGCAGGCAGAAAGCATATAAGAAGCAGAGGGAATGGAGGATACCAGGAGAACAGGCCTTCTGAATTAACTCATATAAACAAAGAGAGTAAGATTCATACAAACTCAGAGACTGAAGCAGCCATAATGACTTGTTTAGGTCTTCATGTATTAGTGGGTGCCATGCAGGAAGAGGTGCAGTGGCCAAGTGAGCTCTCTGGAGATGGCTCACCATCTTGCTTGGCTGCAATGGGTGTGTTCTGGTGAAGCACAAACCCAGAGACTTTGCCTTGGGATTATTTCTTGCTACTGGTGTGCTTTCTCATATTTGTCATTGCCATGCTCCTCATTTATTTGGCTTGGTGTGAGTGGACACTGGGAGACCCTCAGTGCCTATAAACTAGTGTGATTACTTCCTGGGTAATAGCTTACCATGCTGGGCAAATTCCCTACAGATCAACATGAAGATAAACTTTCAAGAATTAATGCTGTTTATATGAATTAATAACTTTATAGAATTCTTGATTTGAGTCAAATAATTTTAAGAAAAAGTTTAAGGAGACAGTTTTAGTAATTTTGCCAGAAAGATGTAATAAAGTTAGAATCAAGAATAAAATGTCGCCGGGCGGTGGTGGCACACGCCTTTAATCCCAGCACTTGGGAGGCAGAGGCAGGTGGATTTCTGAGTTCGAGGCCAGCCTGGTCTACCAAAGTGAGTTTCAGGACAGCCAGGGCTACTCAGAGAAACCCTGTCTCGAAAAAAACAAGCAAGCAAGCAAACAAACAAACAAAAAACCCAAAGAATAAAATGTGCCCCTTCCTCATAGGATAGTAAGTAAAGGCTACATAATAAGTAATATAATAAGTTTTCATAAATTACACTAAGAAGAGAAATAGGCTTTGGGCAGATTTGTAATAAAGGAAAAACATTCATTCTAGGTCAGGTCTAAGGATGAAGCCACAGGCATGTGCTTGGATAAAGCCATGTCATGGGAAACTGTTGCTTTGAACTTATAATGAGCTTATGGAATGAAACACTGCTTTGAACTTACTATGAACATCCTTCCTTAACTCCCCTTTTGTGTAACATTTTATCTATAAGGTAATTTTTTCTTACATGGAGAACTTTTTGTCTAAAATGCCATAAAAAGCTGAAACCAATGATAAACTTTAGGGTATATCCCTTTCTTGCTTCATCCAATGTGTGTGTGTGTGTGTGTGTGTGTGTGTGTGTGTGTGTGTGTGTGTGTTATGTGTGTGTGAGAGAGAGGGAGACTTACTTTCTTTTCCTTTCTCTCTAGCTCATGAATTAACAAACTCCAAGCCTCTCACTTCTCATGTGATCAGCAAGAGACCAGTGAGTTAAGGACTAAAGAGTCCAAGTAACTAAATTTCTTTTCACTTCTCCCTCTGCTGTCAACAGGAGCTAAATAGCCAGATGCCATCAGGTTTTGGATCCAGAACAGCCAGAGAGTTGAATTGCCAAAAATCATTAAAAAGTGATCAAAGACTGGCCCCAAACACCAACACCATACCCCACTACTTTCCTCAGTTATTTGGCTGTCAGAACAGGCTTTCAGCAATGTATATTGTAGCTTTCAACTTAGTATTTTTATGAGACTTCTGAGTGTGTGAACAAGTTGGTCTCTGGCTCTTGTGCCTGCTCATGGGGCTCTTTTCCTTCTGTTGGTTTTCCTTGTCCATCCTCAATGTGATGATTTTTGCTTTATCATATTCTGTTTTATTTTTTTCATGTTCAGTTATTATCTCTTACCAGCCTGTTCTTTTCTAATGAGAGACAGAAAGAGAATGAATCTTGAGAGAAAAGGAAGAGGAAGGAACTGGGAAGAGTGGAGGGATGGGAAACTATAATGAGAATATATTGGATGAGAATGAAATCTATTTTAATTAAATAAAAAAACAAAATTAACAGCAACAAGAAAAATCAATATATGAACATGTCAGCCTTTTCTCCTTTGTTTTATTCTATACTCTTCCTCCATAAAGATAAGATGAAATTTTTTATTATTGTCTATTTTATAGTGAGAATCCTGAGGTTTATAGAAACTGAGGAAGTTGCTTATGTTCTGTAACCAGTAAAACTCCAAGTCTAGGTTTTCCAGATGGTGGAATTCACACTCCAAAAAAAAAAAAAAAAACCACACACCAAACTGCCTGTCCTTTGTATCTTACTCAGATCTCATGCTCATTATACTCGATAGTAAATGACAGATAGGTGAAATCTGACATTTATCCATAAATTAAGTGCTTGCCAGTTCTTATAGGTAGCTCTAAGCTACAGGTATACTGACATCATTGGCTTGATTGGCCTCAGATTCATGCAATGGACTACAAATGTTTTGTTCTTGAAGCTTGTTCTTTGCCATTGTGGAGAGCCGAGCCCCTAGCGAGAGGCCTCATAAACAAAGCCCTTATATGGCTAAGCCACTGCTATTGGTTGCTTCTACATCTGGTGATCTATCTGCTTTTGCTACATGGCCCATTGGGATTGGCTAAGCTTGGGAGTACTCAAAAGCCGAGGGTGGGCCAGGAGGCGGAGCTTAAGTAACGCTCCAGAGAGGCAGGAGCGGCAGAAGGTATAAGATTAGAGCAGGAGGAGAAGCCGGCAGGAGAGAGCAGGAGGGAGAAGCATTGTTAAAAGTTTCCTGAAATAAACTGCAAAGGAAGAGCTCGTGTAGTTGCGTCTTTCTTACTGGATGAGGAGGATGCAACAACTGGTGGCCCACATGGGGAAAAAGAAAAGAAAAACCTCGTAACAACTGGAGAAAGTAAAAGAAAAGTAACAGTTGGAGGCCTGGACAGACGGGGAAGGAAAAACCTCTTGAGACTCAGAACCTTTTGCAGTCAGGGTAAGCTGGCTGGTAAGTTCCCAGGTAAGTGGGATGATAAGGACCTCGGAAGTAGAGGCAATAAGGACCTTGGAAGTAGAGGCAATAAAGACCTCGGAAGTAGAGGCTATAAGGATCTTGGGAGTAGAGACAATAAAATAAGGTCTCCGGGTTGGAGCAATAAAGACCTTGGAAGTAGAGGCTATAAAGAGTAGTGAACTGAAAGTAAAAGAAAAGTAACAAAAAAAGTAAAAGTAACAAAACTAACCATGGGCACTTCGTATTCAATTTTTCTGGCTCTCCCAGAGCTCTTATTATCAAACTCAATTTTTCTGACTCTTCAAGAGCTGTTAAGACCTGTGCTGAAGCTCTTTAGGAGCTGTTTGGAAGATCAGTGCTGTTGTAAGGCTGTGGAAGAGCTCCCTTCAGCAAGCAGTCCTATGCGGGGGTGGGTGAATTCAGCTTGGGAGATACTAGCCACCTGTTTCTGGTTAATGTTAGCCCTGGCAACAGCTTGGTATCCCTGGGAAGCCCAAGACCTTAGAGAACTGAAGAAAGCAGTGGCAGAGGATGGCCCTCATTCACCCTGGGTAGAGACCATTCTTGAGGGCTTTGCCCATCAGGCTCTCACCCTCAGAGATTGGAAGGAAATGGTCAAGGCTGTGTTCCTCTCACCCATGTTCCTTAAATGGATGACCTTTTACCAGGAGGAGTGCCAAGTGCAGAGAGAACAGAACCAACATTGTATCTTTAAGAGAAGAAATGTTTCAATTCGACTGTTTAGAACAAATCCTCAGTCTATAGTTGGATCTGTTAGTTCTAAGGTGTATGAGATAGAGGGGTCAGCCCAATTTAAAGAGAGCTGCCTAGAAGATCAGAAGTGTTGTAAGACAGTTGAGGAAGGGCAGACAGCTCTAGAACAGCTGAAAGAGGAGCGGTCAGTGAAATCAGGAAAGGGGAACTCAGACACAGATTGGTCTGATACAGATGAGGAATTACAAGATCTAATTGAGAAGATAGAGAAAAGCTCCCTTAGGAAGAAGCAGAAGAAAAGAGGGCCAGAGACTGAAAAAGGCCCCCAGGCTGCGTACTGTCAGTTCCTCCCCCCTATAATCCAATCAACAGTGGGAGTCCAGGACTCTCCTTTTACCCAAAGGTTTGGCAAGCGGTGAGGTCAGAGCTCCAGTTTGCCTGCCCAGTTTTTCAAGATGCTCAATCCTTCTTTAGAGAGCATGCTGTGATCTTTCCAAAGATTACGTCAGCTGCTCCTATAACTGGGGCCCCAAATACGTTTACCGATGGTTCTAAAACAGGCTGTGGGACCTATTTGATAGAGAAACAAGAGCCCGTGTTATGTCAATTCCCACCGGGCTCTCATCAAGTAGTTGAATTAAAAATAGTAATTGAAGTTTTTAAAAATTGACAATTTGCTTTTAATTTGATATCTGATTCAGCTTATGTTGTTAACGCTGTTAAAATTCTTGAAACTGCTGGCCCCATTAGAATTAATAGTACCGTTTGTACATTATTTGAGAATTTGCAGAAATTAATTTGGCAGAGAAAGAATCCATTTTTTATTCAGCATATTTGGGCTCATACCGGGTTGCAAGGACCTTTGGGTAGAGCAAGTGAGATTATAGGTCAATGGACTAGGATGGAGTGCATTTTCATGAGTTCTTCTATGGAAATGGCTAAATAGTTCCATCAAAATTTTCATGTAAATGGTAAGACATTACAACAAAAATTTCATCTATCTGGAGCTGATGCCAACAGGTGGTCTTAGATTGTCCTCAATGTATAATCCATCATCATTTCCATGTCATGGGTGTCAATCCACGGGGCTTGTCTCCCCTTAAGATCTGACAGATGGATATGACACATGTTTCTGAATTTGGAACTTTAAAATATGTTCACATATCTGTAGATACGTGTTCTGGGATCATTCATGCCACCCCTTTGAGTGGAGAAAAGGCATGCAATGTCATCTCGCATTGCCTAGAGGCATGGGCTGCTTGGGGCAAACCCCAGCAGCTAAAATTAGATAATGGACCTGCCTATACAGCTCAAACCTTTATGTCATTTTGTAAACAGATAGAAGTTCATGTTTCCCATGGACTGCCATATAATCCTCAAGGACAGGACATAATAGAGTATGCACATCGCACTCTTAAAGAAGTTTTACAAAAACAAAAAGGGGGAATTGGCCAAGGCCATACCCCAAAAGAAAGAATTGCTCTTGCTCTTTTTACCCTAAAATTTTAAATTTGGATATAGATGGCCTTTCTGCTGCAGATCATCATCAGTGCAGCAGAGGTTCCTTGAAGGGATTTATGAAGTGGGAAGATATTCTGACAGGTTCATGGCATAGCCAGGATCCAGTATTGACATGGGCGAGAGGCTCTGTTTGTGTGTTTCCACAGGACTGCCGAGATCCCATTTGGGTCTCCGAGTGATTGACAAGGAAGGGTGCACGCAGAATGGAGAGATCGTGCCTGAGAGCCCTGTGCACCCTTCTTCTTCTGTTCCTGGCAGAGAGCCAAGCAGAGCCAAGATGGAGGATTCTGTCGGTGTTTCCAAGACCAATGCCTGTATGATATAATGCTCGAGTGTTTCCTCGCCTTTTTAGTACCAGTAGAAGTTTAGATGTTTCATTTTTGCCTTTAGATTGGTTGGTCTCCTATTGCTGGTCTGCCTTGTGGGCCTGTGGTATATATGCAAGATCAGGTTCACTCAGAGAAGGAATACAGCCATGATTGTGCAAGCATTTATGGCCATTGAGGCAGGACAGTTCCCCCAGGCATGGCTAACAGTCATGTATCAGTGGTCGTCCATCACGTTCAGGCTGTAAGGCTAAGCACTGCACTTGGGATACACTGTTTGCTGTTAGTGGTCTCAAGAAGAGCATGTCTGATTGATACAGGTTGATACCGCCCTTTCCCCAATTCTCCCATTCATTCCTGCCTCTGGAAAAATGGTATCGAATGGGTCTGGCTTGGACTGGGTGGGTGACACCTGGTGAAGATCCTGTACAATGTCCCCAATTTATTCACCAGAGATCAGACCTCTACTCTTGCCTGTTTCATTTAAAAACTAAAAGGGAGAACTGTGGAGAGCCGAGCCCCGAGCGAGAGGCCTCGTAAACAAAGCTCTTATTTGGCTAAGCTACTGCTACTGGTTGCTTCTACATCTGGTGATCTATCTGCTTTTGCTACATGGACCATTGGGATTGGCTAAGCTTGGGAGTACTCAACAGCCAAGGGTGGGCCGGGAGGCGGAGCTTAAATAACTGCTCCAGAGAGGCAGGAGCGGCAGAAGGTGTAAGATTAGAGCAGGAAGAGAAGCAGGCAGGAGAGAACAGGAGGGAGAAGCATTGTTAAAAGTTTCCTGAAATAAACTGCAAAGGAAGAGCTCGTGTAGTTGCGTCTTTCTTGCTGGACGAGGAGGACGCAACACAGCATCATTTTCATCAGTGCTTCAGAGCTATAAGCTATCAAGGTGATTTAAAATGAATCAACTGGTTGTGGTGACACATGCCTGTAATTCCAGATTATAAGAGAAAGGGACAGAATAAAAATAGTTAAAATTAGCATGAACTACATAGTGAGATCCTGCCACACAAATAAAATAAAGTAAAATAAAATAAATCAAATATATTTATGGAGAGGTAGGCTTTTCACAGACATTATTTGCCCATGTTTCTTATACTCATTATTTTAGGATTATCTAGACCAATGTTCTGAACCTTCCTATAGCTGCAATCCTTAAATATAGTTCTTCATGTTGTGGTAACCCCCAATTATTAAATTTTTGTTACTACTTCATAACTGTAATTTTGCTATTGCTATAAATCATAATGTAAATATCTGATATGCAACTCTATAAAATGGTTGTTTGGCCCCCAAAGGGTCATGACACATAGGTCAAGAACCAGTGGGTTGATCGATAAAGTCATTAAAATATACTCAGGGGAACATATTTAGGGTATTTTCTTACTTGTTTTAACTGTTATTTTGCTTTGAAGGAAATGAGCACTGTTCTTTTTACCATAGTTGCATTTAATGATTTCTTGATTCTGCAATGGTATAAGAGGAAGAATATTTAATATAAATTATTACATAAATTTGGAACTTTCATCTTTTTTATCTAAACTAAAGCTATACTTACTTTACAACATTCTCTCAGCATGTTGGACAGTGTAAACATTATATAGGATTTTTTAAGACAATATTTACAAAGAATATAATTTCTAGAAATGTTTAGTACTAGAGAGATAATAATTAGTACTTCATTTGTGTCTGTAAAAACTTCAGTTTTGTTTTACTTTAGAAATACTGATTTCTTAGAAATTATTAACATGCAAATGTTTCCTACCACAGAGTGGACTTTGTGACCTAATAAACCCACTCTAAGTTAAGAATACTTTAATATACCCAACATAGTGAAAATTACATCTCAGCAGTGCATTCTGCTGCAAAGTATAAATGATTTACCACTCTAATGTCATGGTTGAGTGAGAGCTGAGGCTACTTACACTGCCCATCCTGAGAGAATGTTGTAAAGTAAGTAAGAATTTAAGTATCACAAAATGTAAGTTTGATCTATTGAATGTCTCACATTTTATGATACTTACATTTTCTGATGACTCCTATCTAGTAACATAGAATAGAAACACACATTTAACTTTAAATTTTCTACTAACTACTTTAGAAAATAAAACTAGGAGTAAAATCAATTTTAATAATATATTTATCTAAATTTTAATAACATTTTATCTAACTCAGTAGAGTCACAATATTATCTTTCAAGTACTTACTCAATATTTCTAGAAATAATATTTTTTGTAAATACTGTCTTTAAAATCCTATATAGTGTTTTACATTTAGAACATATCTCAACTTGAATTAAGCTCATACTGGATGGTCAGTAGGCACATACCTAGAGACTATCATACGGCATAGCTCTATATCCTTATATTTATGTTATAGTTCTTAAAAATCAATATTTACTTTTATGAGATATAAAATTCTCTCATTATATTTATGGAGGTTTAGAAAGTTTTCATAGCTTGTTTGCCTTCTGCTTAATAATATGTTTTGAAGCCAAGTTATAAAATGAATGAAGGTTTAGTTTGGAGAAATAATGTTTTGAGATGTTTGTTTGTTTTTGTTTGTTTTTACACAGTACTGGGGATCATGACCAGGATCTTAAGCATGATCATCAAGCACACTAGGAACTGAGCCACATCTCCAGCTCTGGAAAACATAGTATGAATTTTTCAGAGCTATCTTGATCTCTGGCAGCATTTTGTACACTGAAGTACAGTATTACCTATTTCCACCGGAAAAGATGTTCAGTGTTTCAGTGGGTCTGTTTTACCCACTTATATCACCCATGTGCAGGACTGTATGGGAAGAGTTTTGATAAATCAGCAGAAAGCCTTGCACCACCTAAGAGTGCAAATGCTCTACACAAGATCAAGTTTTAGACTCCTGTTTCCTATGTAGAGATTTGCCTCTAGTATAGAGAATCTGGAGCATTCGCAATTGGCTAAAGGAAACTGTCCTTTGTGTAGTTTTTCTCTGTTTAGAGGTTGCTACTTTTTAGACACAATGTCCTCCCTTACTCCCTTAACATTACTTCGGATTGTTATTGTAGTCTGACACACAACTCCTAGTATTGCTGTAGCCATTTTGATACATGCCTACCACCTATTTCATACTGTTGCTGTAATATGTCTACCAGTCATTGACACAAAAAATTAACTTGATTCACAACAAGGTCATACTGACCACATCCTCTGTTATGTTCTGTATGTCCTGAGTTTTATTAATTTTAAGGAATTTCACAAGGCTTTATGTAGGACCCATCAAATTAAAGGTCAATATTAACTCTTACATATAAAATGGCCGAGTAAGAGCCAATCACCAGGCAGCTCTTCCTGCACCTGTGTATGAGCTCATTGTGGTATTTGTGGGTTTTATTTTTTCCTTTATAAGGTGACTGAAAAAGATGTTTGTGGCCAGTCCAGAATTCTGAGCTACAGTCCTAATCAATCAATAAGGAAGTATGTTATAAACCATCCATGTCTGATTGAGATCAGTACTCATGTGGTTTGTGGAGCAACTCTCAGATTCCAAACATTTAACTCAGATGTAAAGTGAGTGTTTGGGAAGAAAGCTGACTCAGAAACAGCTCAGCATGCTTTGTTGCAAGTACTAAGCCTTGCTGTTGTGTGTGTTATTGATTCTCATTTTGTTTAGAGCCTTGTTTATAGTCCATGCCCACACTTCATGGTTTCTATAAACCATCAATGGTAGTCGACTAAGGAGTAGTTAGCCATGTTCTTTTCAAATAAGAATTAAAAGAAATTAATAACTCCCCTAAGGTTGATGTAGTAGAAGAGTATTTAAATTTCTCAGGCAGGCCTATTCAAATTCCTCAAAACAAAATGTTATGTTTTGACATCCAAAATTCTAGAGAATCTGTGAGGTGCACCTTGTTTAAGTTGTAACAAAGAAGAATTAGTTCTTTGAGCCTAGTCAGATAAAAGGACAGAAATCAAGATCTTAATGATGTCCTGGAAGTTTTATTCAAAAGATGGAGCAGTGCTTCAAATGAGGTTTGAGCCAAGATGAAAGAAAGAAAAATAAATATCTAAATTGGGACTTCTAAATTTTTCAGAAATATACATGATAACAATTTTTTTCAGAACATGAAATTGCAAGTAGTGTGTGTGTGTTTGGTGTGTGTGTGTGTGTGTGTGTGTGTGTGTGTGTGTGTGTGTAGTCACAATTTTAGCACACCAAACATTTATCAATTTTAAAATGCAGCAATTTCAATGACATCCATAGGACTGTGAGTGCTTATACATAAATTGATAAGTCACTTTCATCTGACTAAAGGTTTTCAGCATGATCCAAATGTTTCTAATTACACAACTGAATGAATTAGAAGAATTTGGTGATCTTTCTGAAGTATTTTGTCAATGCCAAACTAAGTACACCACTAAGGAAAAGGAACAAGCAACATATAGACTGTCTTCAATCCAATTTCAGTAGATTTGTGTTGACACAAACTCAACACATCTTGAAATATGTAACTCAAAAGTACTTCTCATTCTCTTAATGTAAAAAACATCTTCACACTAGATTTATTCTCTTGATCACTGGTAGTAACTGACAGCAGCAGTTCATTATCTGTAGCATGAAAGTATCACATACTAGAACATATAAGTAGTTCATGACAAAATAAAAATTAAAAAACTGACATATGATTTCCACTCAGTGCATGTCACCTTCAAAGTTTATGGGGTTAAAATTCTTCTGTAGAACTGTCTTAGGTAGAATCAGCCAGGATCTTCCGATAATTTTAATCATCCTGACAGCAGATAGTAAGCATGTTCTAGTATGTGATATTTTCATGCTACCCCTCAATTAGACAGTCACTTTCAAACATGGATACTTTTTTCTACAAACTAAACTTACTTTCATTGTTAGTGATGAATGGTATGTACTAAGGGCATATCTGTATTCCAGACAGACCATACTGTAATCCAGGGCATGTCTGCATTCCAGCCAGATTATATCTCTGGATGGAATCCCTTACCAGAGCAACTATGTTGCTGGATTAAAATTCCTCTATAATTGGTACTATTTCTATCAAGTAGAGTTAGAATATAAATGGCAACACAGATTTGTCATCTACATCGGCCAGCTCTGGAACTCTAGCTGTAGTTACCGCTAAACAATCCATTGAGCTGGAGATGCTCTTTTCTTTCTACCAACATACAGCCAAACTCCTTAGACATAAAGACATGAGCATATTATTTATATTACACCAGGCAAGCAGCAACACATTCCATTTAAACTAACAAATAGATGGGAGAGAGACAGACAGAGGGAGAGGGAGGGGAACAGAGGAGGGAGAATTGAAATGTACCCTTCTGGGTTTCATTTGCCTCCTTTCTTCATTTAATTTATTTGTAAACATTCATCAAATATTCTATGTCATACCTTGTAGAAGTAGCTGAGAGTATATAATTTTTGTTCCTAAGAATCTATACTTAGAAAAATAGAATGTAATAGGTTAAAAAAAATTCAGAATACCAAATTGCATTCATATTGCCTCTAAGTCCTTTATGTTTTAAAATTCTGGACTTCTGAGAAACTGTTCTGGATAGACAATAGCAGGTGTGGGGAGAACTATAGCCATAATTTAATAAAACAGACTTGAACAAGTCAACTGAGCAGAGTGTGGTGAGTGGTTATAGTGAAGACAGTTAAAACATTAAAAAAATAATTATGATAAAGTATATGTAACAAAAGATGTCTTTTTAACTGCTTTTGCTGTACAATTCATGGATATTAACTATTATATGATGTTACTCAACCATCACCATTTAACAAATTTTGAAAAAATGTTTGCTATCGTCAATATAAATTTGTACTCATCAAGAAATAATTCCTCACTTCTTTCCCTGCAAGGTCCTTGGTAGTCTCCAAGCTGTTTCTCTCTCTATGACTTTGCTTTTGTGGGTACTTATATAAGTGAACTCACACAACACTAGACCTTTGCATATGACTCTTTCCTCTAGCATAAGGTTTTCAAAGTTTATGAGTGCTATGATGGCACATACAAAAACAACTCTCTGTGTCTCAAATGATCCGCCATAGGGCACTTGTATACAAATACTTGTCTGAATTTCAAGTTTCTGGTTTATGTGTAGAATTGCTCAAATGCCTAGCAAATTTAAAACAGGCTTTAAAAATAATGGTTATCTATTTGTTTTGTGTTACATTTATTTCCTTAGTGAGACGATTGCCCATGCTAGTGCACACTTGTGGTAGTCAAAAGCCAACTTCCTTGACTCAATTCTCTCTTTCCACTGTGTGTTTTCTGGGAATCAAACTGAGGTCATCAGATCTGGATCACCCTTGGCCTGCTGAGTCATCTACCCTGTCCATAAATTAGGATTTTAAAAATATTAGGCAATAAAGACAATTTTATTAAATTTTGTCTAATTTTCTAGATTTGAGACGTTCTTTTGTTTTACTCTTGTTCTAGATGGTTCTGAGTCATGCTATGGTACTTTATATATTCTTAATATTTGTTAGGCTTTAAAATCACATTTTTATATTTCTTATTTGATTTGTGTGTGTGGGGGTGTATGTGTCTGTGTATATGTGTTTGTATGTGCACAAAATCAAGATCATTCTTTGTGGTTCATTTCCCTGAAAAGCTCCTGAAAAGCCTACCTAGCTCCACCATCCTCTGTGCTTCTGGATGGCCGAACTGGCAATCCAGCTGTTAGGAATATAAACTGGGCTTTTTGTGGAATCCCCAAAGCACCACTCATAGGAGCAGCGCTAGTTGATATACATCAGTGGTTTCAATGTCTCCACTTCTTTGTTGTCCTATACCTATCCTTAGGTTTCTTGTTCTATACTCACCATCTGCGCATTGCTTAATGCCTGCCTACTTCTGTAAGGATAGAATCCTTTACTCACTACCAATCAAATGCTAATCCTTTTTCTAGCAGATATACGCTGGTTAAAAAAAAACTGCACTATTTCTGTCTTGATTAGACTTGGTCTTCTCTTGGTATTTCCTCATTTTTTTTTCTTTTTGAATTAGAATATTCCCCTTGTACGACTGCATACTGATCACATATAATTTGGAATTTTGGACTTCCAGAGCTTAGCATTAAACAATACCTTGAGTCTCAGTAGACTTTTGAGAAATACTAAAATTAACAAGAAATTGAACACTGGAGATGGACTGAATATATCTTGCATTATAAGCCTTTGGGGATTAGAGCCAGAAATAGTTCCTAATGGCTAAAGTTTTCAGGCCTTGGTCCTTAGATGGTGGTCTAATTAAGAGGTAATTGGATTATGAGGGTGATGACATCACACACTAATGGCTTAACACCTAATGATCTCAAAGCTAAATATGCTATTAGGAGGTGGGACTTGGTGAGAGAAAGTAAGTCATAATGGGAATACCTCTGAGGAGTATGTAGGCTCAAGACAGTTCATCTTTTGCTATCCTTGCTTCCTGCTTGCTATGAGGTGAATTTTTTTCTCTTCTCTTTTTCATCATGTCTTTTTTCTTTGGTATTTCCCCTTTGTTTCAGTTCTAAACAGTGAGACCAATCTACTTTGGTCTTAAACATATAAAACCATTAGCCAAAATCCATCCTTTATCCATTCATTTATGTATTTGTTTGTTTGTTTGTTTGGTGTGTGTGTGTGTGTGTGTGTGTGTGTGTGTGTATGTGTGTGTGTGTGTATGTGTGT
>NW_022196904.1:166426008-166434215 GCF_008632895.1 Mastomys coucha | reverse complement strand
TGTGTGTGTGTGTGTGTGTGTGTATGTGTGTGTGTGTGTGTGTGTGTTTATGTGCTCTATCTATAAGCTGCAAGGGCTGTGACCCTTCCTCAAAAATACTCCTTCCTCATACGCTGTATATTAGAAATATACTTTTATTTCTATTTTATTTATATTTTTAATTTTTATTTTAAACTCTTCCAAGGCTGGCAGCTTAATTCTAGATGTATCCACTAGTAATACTTGTCGAGGATGAGTTCTCCAGCAAAGGCAAGTCAGCATGGAAGTGTCATTTAGAGAGACATACTCTGAACACCAAGCTAAAAATAGTTTTTCTTTGTTTCTTACAGAAAAAAAATAAGTACACATCAACTTTAAAACTCCAAATAAAATTATTGTGTTTAGATTACAAATATAAAGGAAACTGTTTTTTGCACAAAGGGTGCCAAAACTATATGACAGAAACAATTGAGTATTATATTACCCACCTAGCCACCCCTGAGAGTCATGGAAACACTGTTGAATGTTTTTGTTTGTTTGTTTGTTTGTTTTGGTTATTTTATTTATTTACATTTAAAATATTATCCCTTTACCAGGATTCCCCTCTGCAAACCCCTATCTCACCCCCCTCCCCCTGCCTCTATGAGGGTGCTCACCCACCCACTCTTGCCTCACTACCCTAGCATCCCCCTACACTGGGGCAACAAGCCTCCACAGGACCAAGGGCCTCCCGTCCCACTGATGCCAGATAAAGCAATCCTCTGCTACATATGTAGCTGGAGCCATAGGTTTCTCCATGTGTACTCTTTAGTTGGTGGTTTACTCTCTAGGAGTTTGGGGAGGAGGTGAGTGCTGGTTGGTTGATATTGTTGTTCTTCCTATGGGGTTGCAGTCCTCTTCAATTCCTTCATTCCTTCCCCCAATTTCTCCATTGGCTTCCCCATGCTCAATGGTTATTTGTGAGCACCCACATCTGTATTGGTCAGTCACTGGCAGAGCCTCTCAGGAAAGCTATACTCAGCTCTTGTCAGCACGAATACAGAAAATGTGGTACATTTAAACAATGGACTACTACTCAGCTATTAAAAGCAATGATTTCATGCTTTTAGGCATAGTGGATGGAACTAGGAAATATCATTCTGAGTGAGTTAACACAGTCACTAAAGAACACACATGGTAAGTACTCATTGATAAGTGGATATTAGGGAAAAAAAGTTCAGAATACCCATGATACAACTCATAGATCATATGAAGGTCGAGAATAAAGAAGACCAAAGTGTGGATGCTTCCATCTTACTTAGAAGGGGGAACAAAATAATCACTGGAGGTAGAGGGATGTAGAGACTTGGAATGGGGAAGAGAGGGAGAGAAAAGGAGGACAGGATCAAGTGTAGAAGGAGACAGGAGAGAAGTACAGAGGCTCAGGAAATTGAATAGAAATATGTAGCAGTGAGGGATGGAGAGCTAATGGTAGCCAGTAGAAAGTTTCAGATTCCAGGAAAGCAAGAGGTTCCTGGGACCCAACATGGATGATGTTAGTTGAAATATCCAACAAAGGGGAGATAGAACCTGTAGAGACCATATCCAGTAGACAGGCATGGCTTCCAGTTGAAAGATGGGGCCACCCACCCATCTCAAAAATTTTAACCCAGAATTGTTCCTATCTAAAGGAAATGCAGAGACAAAGAGTGGAGCAGAGACTGAAGGAAAGGAGATTGCCCCACCTAGGGCTCCATCCCATCTGCCGACACCAAACCCAGACAACTGTTGCTGATGCCTAGAAATATACTTTAAATATAAAACATAAATTCATGAAAATAAAAAGATAAAGAATCCACACCTCCAAAACTTAAAAAGTAAGGAGTAGAGGAAAAGAGTATCTTTGATAATGTCTTTGATAAGAAGGGAGTCAAAACTCTAGTTAAGAAACAGATGGCCTAAACTATTTATGTAACAGTTATAGAACACTACACCCATCATTTGCATGACACACAACCATTTAAGAACTGCAGGGTACACTCACCACATCACACTTAGTAAACTAGGCTTCATGTGTTGACAAAAGGCCTGGATTCTTGTCCTCACTATAGACAGAGACCACAGCAGGGACAGGAAGAGACTAGAGATTAGGTTAAACAGCAAGGGGAGTGACCCACCCTCTAAGATACTCCCCACTCAGTTTTTCTATAACTTCCAAAACAGTGCTACCTGCTGGGAATAAATGTCCTATTTATGAGGTGTGGGAACAATTTATATTCAAGTCGTTGGAGACAGAAAGCCAGAGCGAGATAAATGTCACACAAGAACTCTGGAAATCCCTTCATAGAGTACTATCTTGGTGATCAATAGCCCTCCCACTATGCCCCATATCTTACAGGTCCCACCAAATGTCAACAATGCCACACTGGGGACCCTTCTCCTAACACATAAATTCACTCAAACCACATCCAAACAATATCAAAAAGTAAGCTCCCTTCCTGCCTCAGGTGTATCAGTTGTGGTGGGATTGGTATATCATAAAGGTGGAAAGAAAACATGTCAGTCACCTTCAAATACCCTACTCACTTCATAGGACCTTTGCTCAAAGCTCCTGGCAGTATTATGGAGGATTTTGTTCTTGTCTTTGTTCTTGCTTTTGAACACTTGTGACAAAACTACACAAATGTGAAATTAAAAATAAAGTACATAATAAATTGTATATAGCCATGGATAGTTTTTGAAGTAAACAAATATGGGTTTGAATCCTGTGCTGGCATCCACTGACTTTAAGACCTTCAAGACCTTTAAGTTAGTGATAGTATGACTGTTTCTTTATGTGCAAGAGAAGAACCATACTGACTATTTTGTAAGATTAATTGTAATATAAAATGGCCTAGTTTTAATTCTTACAAAAATCTTTCTTACATACAATACATATTTTTGGAGATGTAAGATGCCTAGCACACTGCACAGAGGAACTTGGTGCTGACAGCTCAGAGAGCAGAACTGGTTTATCAGGCACGCTGCATAAAAAAATAAAGACTTTCTGGCAGTGAGATTAGTATAGCTTGCATGGAGGGAAAATTTAGTGCAATAACATATCCAATGGTGATTTCTAAAACTGTATCCTAATAAAAACAATCTTACACACTTAGACACAGCTAATTCTGAAATCCCATCATTAAAAACCATGTGTCAGACAGTGCTTTCAATTATGCAGAACTTTTAATTTCGGTTTTTAATTTTAAAGGTAGTTGTCATAGTAACTTCCAGGCACTGCTGGCAAATGGTACTAAAGACATATGCAAACATTTTTGTGGAGTTTTTCAATATATTGAGAAAACATTATACAATATTTAACAGAAATGCTACAAGTCACAGCAAAAGAGAGTCCTCATAGAGAACTAAAATTGTGCTTGGGCTAAGGCTGTAACTGTATATGATATATACTCTTGGGAAGGGTGGACAAGAAAACACTGTGACCTAACCTTTCTGAAAATGTTAATGAATTGTTGGAATTAAGAAATCATAAATCCAGTAGATAATAAAATGGAAGCAACCGAAGGATGTCAGAAGACTTGGTTCTGCATTGTCAGATTAAAACTTGCCTAGCTCTACCATCTGGTGACTATAACACTGAGTTCCTGTTGCTTTATAACCAACCATTTGCTCTAGGGAAAGGTAGAAGATCTAGGGTCTGGGGCTGAGGCCAGGTTAAACAGACTGGAAGAAACTGTTCATAACCAACTCCTGACTGTTTCTAAGAGCAAACAGATTTCAGGAGATTGTTGGTCAAACCGAGATATATAAGCGTGTGATAGGGTGCTTGACAGAGAAGCTTCTCCTAATCCTTCTTGTTCTGATGAAACAAAATGTCTATGATTAGATGACTTTAAAAGTGTGGAAATGTATTTCTCATAGCCATGCATACTATGAAGTTCAAGATCAAGGTGACACAATTGAGTGAGGTCTTTCTTGTTCAACCCTCTTGGGGCAGAAGAGCAGAGCAGAGAGAGACAGAGAGAGAGACAGAGACAGAGAAAGAGAGACAGAGACAGAGACAGAGACAGAGACAGAAAGACAGAGAGACAGAGACAGACTCACTACTGTATGCCCCTTTCACTGTAGTATCTGTCCATTCATAAAGGTGGAGCCATTAGGACCTAAACACCTTCCCAAATGTTCTGTTCCCATAGTGTTTCATTGAGAACTAATTCCAACACATGGCCTTGTGATGACCCACAAAGAATATCACAAAGTCATTAACTCCCCTCACAAACCTTAGCAACACAGAATCATTGGCTTCTGTCATGCTATGCTCTTGGTGATTGCCCAACGGTGAAAGTATGTACCACACTTCCCCCATTTCCCAGAGCATTTCAAGAAGTTGGAATTCACAGCTGCTTTCAAAAAAACAAGAAACAGCCTGGGATCTACTGTACCTCTGACACTAATACACATTAGGTACCCCTTTGACACGAGTATGGACTTACTGTATTAGTTAACAAGATGATTTCCATAAAGTGTGGAAATATTTTCTTTTCCTAAAGTCAAGCTACTATAATAGTATTTGCTTGTCATTGTCCTGCAACAAGTCACCTAAAATTTTTCAGCTGATTGCTACATATCCGTGTTTATACCTGTAGATAAATATTACTCTCATCTTCAAATCAGAAAACCCTCTTTTTCCAGTGAATAGTGGTGAATTAGAGATTCATTTCTGTGCAAGTTGTTGAGAGTGACAGAAAAATGCTCAGTCCTAGACATGCCATTCATAGCATCCTTTCTAAGGCTCTGGGACCATGGTGAAAGACAAGGTTGGAAAATGTGAAAGTCATTAAACAAGAAGATGCTGAGAAGTGTCACCCTCTGATCAATACACAGCCACCAAAGCCATGAACCCACAACAGCTGCTGACACTTGCACTTGGTAAGAAACTGGCTCTCCCTACAGCAAGAAACTAACAAAGGATTAACAAGGGACCATCCTTCTGCTACATTCTATGCTTGAGAAGCAAGGTGATAGATACTGCAGTCTCACGGACAGGTTATCTAAGGGCATTAGCATCAGGAAGCAGTGAGAGCTGGAGCCCACAGACTGCCTAGCACCCACATGTGTCTGAGCCTTCACATGACTGCCATCTTCAGTCAGTGAACTTTACTCACAATGTACACTCCATCCCTAATCGTCAAATGCTGACCTGGCAGAACTTCTGTCCCTGTTAGAAAGGGAACATTTCCCAGTGATTACATAGCTTATAAGTAACAGGGACAACGTTTGATACAGTCTTCCCAACTGTTCCAGTCACTCTGGCACACTGACCTTACTGCTCATAGCATCTGTTTTACTGAACACTTTAATTAGAAGACACATTGAATGTTGAGCTTGGGAAACACTGAAGAGTCACTGGTCTAATTAAACAAGGTATCATGAATCTTTTGTAAAAAAAACCAAAAAACAAAAAAACAAAAAAACTACTTCTAGTCTTATCTTCACTAAGATTTCCCCCTGAGATAAAAATTCAATATTTATGGCATTTTAATGATGGGACTCTTTAATTCTGATCTACAAAAATATTAAGTAAATAGTAATTTTTGAAATGATGGCTTCTCAAATGGAGAAATGTTCACTAACATAACACAAGTGAAGAGAAATGGCTAGAGACTCTGGTACTTAGAAGAGTTTTCATACGTGTAGCTTAGCTAGAGACTCTGGTACTTAGAAGAGTTTTCATATGTGTAGCTTAGTTTAAGAAGTACCTTGTACATGTGGCAGTAGGAGCATTAAACTTCCTAGCAAATGTGTTTTTATAGAAAAGCAAAACTTGGTGCGTGTGAGAAAGGCATTTTCCGGTCTTTGAAAACAGTTGCACCAGGCTGAAATTGTGTTCCCAAAGCTTGAGCAGGTCAATGGAAGCTGAGACATAGCCTGAGAGCATTCTAAAATCACCAGGAGCTGATGTGGCAGAACACAGGAAATTACAGAGCACAAGATCCTTTGGGCGTAGAAAAACAGTACATATCATGACAGTGAATACATGCCCTTACATATTTCTCCAAATCTGTGGAATGCACAGCACTCAGAGGAAAACATGAACTACCCTGATGGGGAATCTGGGTAATGGCGAAGACTATGAATGATTAAGGCATAGACTATGCTAAACATGTGTGTACATTCCTTTGGACTTATCTATGAACCTAAAGCAACTCAAACAAACAAAACCTTGAACATATGAACTGTCAGGAGAGTTTCTATTATTGGAGAATGCTGCTTAGGCTAAGCTTATTTTTAAAATTCCAGCCTGGCATTATTAGGTTTTCCATTTTAATCCAAATAAAGGTACTATGTGCTATTACAGAAAATTCAAAGGTTTTGAAAAGACCAAAGGAAAACCAGTAAATATGTTAATTTTGACTCTTTACATTTTGTCCCTCTGTCCCTGAACCTCTCCTCTGAACTTTTACCCAACCAACCACTTCCACAAAGTAATGCCCCAGGAAATTACCTTATGGTCCCAACCTTATGTGCCCAATGAAAATTGATATTTCAAGGGCTACACTCTCAGCTCACTCCAGTAAACAATAAGAAGCACCTGAATTTGTTGGTTGTCTGATGATTCTGTTCCTCTAACTGGGCAGCGCTGTCCAACCACAGTGAGAGAGGGTGTGCCTAGTTCTGCAGTGATTGATGTGCCAGAGTGGGGAGCAAGGATATCAGGGAGCTCCCCTTTCTCAGAGGAGAGTGGGAGGAGCCACCGGGAAGGGGCTGAGAAAGTAGGGGACCTGAAGGAGAAAGTGGTTGATCTTAGGATGTAAAGTGAATTAATTAATTTTTTGAAAGGAAGCACCTTTGGGAGAAACGGGGATCATGATAATGGGTCCCTCCTCTCCTAGTGCCAGCACAACTTCTTGTCAAGTAGACATGAGTTATTTCATAACTGATTAAAATGCCACATAGGTATATCAGTGTAATTTACTTAAAATATTCCCCTCAAAAGACTTTGGACAATCCAAAAATTTCACATGAAAACTTGTATGTGAAAATCAAACACTAAGGCAGAGATTAAGAGGGAAGGGGAGAGGACTTTGTAAATTCAAACCAGAATTTAGAATCATTATTAATATTGTCCATTCTGTATTCAGTCACTGACAGAGCCTCTCAAGAGACTGCTATATCAGGCTCCTGTCAGCCTGCACTTGCTGGCATTCACAATAGTGTTTGGGTTTGGTGATTGTATATGGGAAGGATTCCCAGGTGTGCCAGTCTCTGGATTGTCCTTCCTTCAGTCTCTGCTCTACACTTTGTCTCTGAAACTCCTTCTATGGGTATTTTGTTCCCCCTTCTAAAAGGGATCTAAGTATCCACACTTTGGTCTTCCTTCTTCTTGAGTTTCTTGTGGTTTGTGGATTGTATCTTGGGTATTTCGAGCTTCTAGGCTAATAATATCCACTTATCACTGAGTGCATACCATGTGTGTTCTTTTGTGATTGGGTTACCTCACTCAGGATGATATTCTCCAGATACATCCATTTCCCTAAGAATTTCATAAATTCATTGTTTTTAAGAGCTGAGTAGTACTCTATTGTGTAAATGTACCACATTTTCTGTATTCATTCCTCTGTTGAGGGACATCTGGGTTGTTTCCAGCTACTGACTATTATAAATAAGGCTGCTATGAACATAGTGGAGCATGAGTCCTTATTACATGTTGCAGCACCCTCTGGGTATATGCCCAGGAGTGATATAGCTGGGTCCTCAGGTCCAATTTCCTGAGGAACCACCAAACTGATTTCCAGAGTGGTTGTACCAGCTTGCAATCCTACCAGCAATGAAGGAGTGTTCCTCTTTCTCCACAACTTCAGTGGAGGCTCACAACTATCCACTGGACTGAGCACAGGGTCCCTAGTGAAGGAGCTAGAGAAAGGACCCAAGGAGCTGAAGGGGTTTACAGCCCCTTAGGAGGAACAACAAAATGAACTAACTAGTACCCTCAGAGCTCCCAAGGATTAAACCACCAACCAAAGTGTACTCATGTTGGGACTCATGGCTCCAGCTGCATATGTAGCAGAGGATGGCCTAGTTGGTCATCAATGGGAGGAGAGGCCCTTGGTCCTGTGAAGGTTCTATGCCCCAGTATAGGGGAATACCAGGGCCAGGAAGTGGGAGAGGGTGAGTTGGTGAGCAGGGGGAGCGGGATCGGAACAGGGTTTTTTGTTTTGTTTTGTTTTTTGTTTTTTTTTTTTTTTTTT
>NW_022196904.1:166424276-166425998 GCF_008632895.1 Mastomys coucha | reverse complement strand
TCTGGAGGGAAACCTAGAAAGGCGATATCATTTGAAATGTAAATAAAGAAAATATCTATTAAAAAAGAAAAAATATTGTCCATTCTGGTGCAATGTAGTTGTTAATGATTGTGCCACACAGATAGTACCCATCTATTGAAAACCACATTATAAGAGATAACAGCCAAACAAGATGAATTAGAATATTCTTTTCTAATAAAAGACAGAAAGGAAGTAGATCCAATGGAAGGAGGGTGAAGAGGAACTAGGAGGAGTGAAGGGAGAGGAAACTGTAACCAAGACACATTGAATGAGAAAAGAATCTGTTTTCAATAATAAAATAAAGACTATTTTAAAACTACATTATAAAGATATTTATATCAGTGGGGTCAACTGATGGGAGCTAAAGAAATATTAACTTTCAATGATAATATAATTTTCCCTTTAAATATTTCAAATGATGTTTTGAAACTATAAAGAAATATTGCCATTTCCAGTAAAAACTATTTTGTTAAGATGAAATTTGAGTAGCATAAACCTAATTAACATAGAAATTTTAGAATAAGTAAATATGACTGGAAGACTTATTATTTTCTGAATTATAAGAATAAGCCACATCACAGGATTTGAATTCTGATAATAAATTAACCAACTGCAAACAAGCAGCCAACTCAGAAGCAACATGTTTTTGCCTTCCCACGTGTATGAGGCTCATGAGCCTAGCAAGCTTTCAATTAGCGTTTGTAAAACTGTCTTATTGTGAGGATGGCCCAGTGATCGAAGGCTCCAGACTCAAACTCAACAAAATAATTATTTTTCATGTATGAATTTACCAAAGGATGGATTTAATTAACAAATGAATTGTTATATTTTGTTTTGTTTCTCGGGTAGAAAACAGAGGTAGGAAGACCTACAGCTCCTGATCTTTAATTCCACGCATGAAGACTTTGATTCTTCCCTGCCTAGAAAAAGTACAAATTTTAAGAATTCTCTGCAGATTAAAGACAGCAATAAACACAGCAATGGTGAAAAATACGGATCTCATTAACATGACAGTCGCTGTAGAAGGAAAGTGGGGAGTGAGAGCTGTCAGTGGGCTAAGACAGAAGCCTGACCCTCTTCTAATAACATGCTTGATGTGCTTAGCAGTCAGCTGGGAGCTGTATATGGGATAGGAGGACTCAAGCAGTAGTACCCATGACATGTAGAACCCAAGAAAGAATGTTCTGCACTATACAGGGCACTGAAGGATCCATGTTATCTTGTCTCAATAATCATTGACTGATGCTTGACCCAGACCTATCCAGCAAGACGAAATTTTAGCCTTGACACCATGGGTTCACCAGAAGTAACTGAAGTAGGCAGATGAAGATATACCAATCCTTCCCTCTCCCCAACTACTGTGTGAAGAAAATGGGGACATAACACTCCTGATTTTTCTTTTTTTTTGTTCTGTTATCATTTTGTTTTTCATCAAATGAGGGAAGGTGACACAGTGACAAAAAAATTAGACATAAGGTCTGATGCCAAACTGTTTATCAAAGGTCACTTGATTTTATTTGTAAAATAAAATGGATGTGATTGCATTTGAACCACACTTTTGTATACCCCTTAGTACTACTTATTATAAATACAACCATCGTTATCCTTGTATTTTTCTACCTGTAGTACAGTCTCCACTGTAGTCACTTACTAAATTCCTATTTCAGCTTTTACTTTTTTTTTTTTTTTTTTTTTTTTTTT
>NW_022196904.1:166405396-166424191 GCF_008632895.1 Mastomys coucha | reverse complement strand
CTCTGTAGACCAGGCTGGCCTTGAACTCTGAAATCCGCCTGCCTCTGCCTCCCAAGTGCTGGGATTAAGGCGTGTGCCACCACTGCCAGGCTTCATGAGCATTATTGAAATGTCTGTGAATGTCCTCTAGTCAACCACCAACAGGAACACATTCACAGCTAAACAAGTCAGGTTTATTGCTTGTTGCCATGAGAGAGTATGCCTAGTGCTGAATTGTGGAACATCTCAGGGACAAGGTGTTGGGAGATTTAGTGACATGTTACATGATTTAACAAGTATTCAAGGAAGTGAGGCTTTAATTTGTATTAAATTCAGTCAAGAAGTAGTGATTTTAATTATTTATTTCAATTTATCACATCAAAAAAGAAGGATAAGACCAAGTTAAATGTGAAATGGGTTTAAAAATGAAAATCTACCACTTATTAGGCAAACTGAGGACTACTTGGTCCCATCCACATTTGGATAACATTTCACATTTTTCTGTATGTTCAAATATGCTTATAGAGTAGTCTTGTTTCATCTTTATTTTTTGTTGACAATTCACAGTAACTAGCCTGACACTGATGTTCCTTGATATCATTCATGTTTAACAAAACAACAAGGCCTCTGTAAGTGCCAAATGATTTAAGCAACACCAAAATAATAATGATGATGATAATGATGATGATGATGATGAAGATGTGATGATGATGATGGTGATGATGATGATGATGATGTTGATGATAATGATATAATAAAACTGTGATGGTTGTCCTGCTCCTAGTTGCTGGCAGATGCTGTTCTCTTTTCAATATATCATGAAATAATAGTGCAAAAGCAAGGTCATCCATAGGAGTAAACATGCACCCAAACAGTAACAAACAGCAGAACAGAAGAAAGGAGCAAGCAAATGTATTGGGGACATTGAGGAGGAAACAGACAAAAACAAGAAGATGATATTATTGGTTGAGGTAAGGTCACAAAGTTTGCTGAAGTCTCAAACATTCAAGAATTTAGACTACGAATTTGTTTGGAAATATGTTCATTTCAGAAATAATTAAGCCAAACTGAGATCACACTAGAGTAGAATGAGCTATCAGTCTAACAGAATGAGTATCTCTGTAAAAAAAAGCATATGAGGACAGATATACAGACACAGTATTGAGGATGATGGAGCTTCTGAACTACTGCTGATGGGACCAGAAGCTAGGAAGATTCATTAACCAAATCTCTTCTAAGATGAGAAAGAAACCCTATACTACCAGAACTTGGTTTCAAACTTTCAACCTTCAGAACTAAGATAAGAATGTTCTTCTCCACTTTCTGAGAAGACCCAAACTTTGGAAGAAATCTACCACTATCCTTGTGGATATTGTGTAGTTGTAGAAATTAGTATAAGTCTGAGATGGTCCCAGAAAAGGAGAAGAGTGAGAAAAGTCCTGAATGCTACTGATCTATATTATCATCCATGGATAGGATAGACATTTTGGAGCCCTGTCCTAACTTTGTGTGAGATTAATAAATGCATGTTCATTGGGGGGAAAATCTTCTTTATCTATCATCATATTTTCACATTTATATATTTTGTTATAGCAACTATAAGATGGGCTGGACTCCTTTTTTAAAAATTTTTATTGTTTTTTTTATTGACATTTTAAATGCTATGCCCTTTCTAGGTTTCCCATCCCCAGGAGCCCCCCATTGAATACCCCTTCCCTCTGCTTCTATGAGTGTGTTCCTGACCTGCCCACTCACTTCCTCCTTTCCACCCTGGAATTTCCCTTCACTGCAGCATCAAGCCTTCACAGAACCAAAGGCCTCTCCTCCCATTGATACCCGACAAGGCCATCCTCTGCTACATATATGCCTGGAGCCATGGGTTCCTCCATGTGTACTCTTTGGCTGGTGGTTTAGTCTCTGGGAGCTCTTGGGGGGAACAGTCTGGTTGGTTGATATTGTTGTTCTTCCTATGGGTTGCAAACCCCTTCAGTTCTTTTAGTCCTTTCTCTAACTCTGCCATTGGGGATGCCATTCTCAGTCCAATGGTTGACTGTGAACATCCACTTCCGTATTTCTCAGGCTCTGGCAGAGCCTCTCAGGAGACCTCTATATCAGGTTCCTGCCAGCATGAACTTCTTGTCATCCACAATAGTATCTGGGTTTGGTGACTGCATATGGGATGGATCACCAGGTAAGACAGTCTCTAAATGGCCTCTCCTTTAGTCTCTGCTCCACATTTTGTCTCTGTATTTCCTCCTGTTAGTATTTTGTTTCCCCTTCTAAGAAGGATCTAAGCATCCACACATTCGTCTTCCTTCTTCTTGAGCTTTATGTGGTCTGTGAATTGTATCTTGGGTATTCTGAGCTTTTTGACTAATACCCACTTATCAGTGAGTGCATATCATGTGTGTTCTTTAGCCTTCCTTTACTCAACAGATAAACAGTCTGAGAAAGAAATTAGGGAAATGGCACCCTTCACAATAATCAGAAATAATATTGCATAGCTTGGTGTGACTCTAACCAAGCAAGTGAAAGATCTGTATGACAAGAACTTCATGTCTCTGAAGAATGAAATCAAAGAAGTTTTCAGAAGATGGAAAGATCTCTCATGCTCATGGATTGGCAGGATTAATATAGTAAAAATGGCCATTTTGCCAAAAGTAATCTATAGACTCAATGCAATCCCCATCAAAATTCCAACTTAATTCTTCATAGAGTTAGAATTCTCAACTGAGGAAAACCAAAAATCCAGGATAGTGAAAACTATTCTCAAAAAATTAAGAAAGTCTGGGGAAATCATCATCCCTGACCTCAAGCTGTATTACAGAGCAATTGTGATTAAAAACTGCATGGTATTGCTACAGTGACAGGCAGATAGATCAGTGGAATAGAATTGAAGACCCAGAAATGAACCCATACATATGGTCACTTGGTCTTTGACAAAGGTGCTAAAAACATCCAGTAGAAAAAAAGACAGAATTTCCAACAAATGGTGCTGGTTCAACTGACAATCAGCATGTAGCAGAATGCATACCAATCCATTCTTATATTTTTGTACAAAGTTCAAGTCCAAGTGGATCAGAACAACCACATAAAACCAGATACACTGAAACTAATAGTGGGTAAGAGCCTGGAACACATGGGCACAAAGGAAATTTTTCTGAACAGAACACCAATGGTTTATGCTCTAGGATCAACAATAGACAAATGGGACCTCATAAAATTACAAAGCTTCTGTAAGAGAAAGGACACTGTCAACAGAACAAAATAGCAACCCACAGATTGGGAAAAGATATTGACCAATCCTACATCTGATAGAGGGCTAATATCCAATATATACAAAGAACTCAAGAAGTTAGATTCCCAAGAATCAAATAACCCTATTAAAAATGTACCGAGCTAAACAAAGAATTCTCAACTGAGGAATACCACATGGCTGAGAAGCACCTAAAGAAATATACAACATCCTTAGTCATCAGGAAAATGCAAATCAAAACAACCCTGATATTCCACCTTACACCAGTCAGGATGGCTAAGATCAAAAACTCAGGTGACAGCAGATGCTGGTGAGGATGTGGAGAAAGAGGAACATTCCTCCATTGTTGGTCAGATTGCAAGCTGGTACAACCACTCTGGAAATCAGTCTGGTGGTTCCTCAGAAAATTGGACATTGTATTACTTGAGGACCCAGATATACTACTCCTGATCATATGCCCAAAAGATGCTCCAACATATAACAAAGATACATGCTCCACTATGTTCATAGCAGCCTTATTTTTAATAGCCAGAAGCTGGAAAGAATGTAAGTCCTTCAACAGAGGAATGGATACAAAAATATGGTACACATTGGAGTACCACTCAGCTATTAAAAGCAATGACTTCATAAAATTCTTGGACTAACTCCTGTTGAAGTAACTAACTCCTGACTTTCACTGGGTAACATAACTCTACTGAGCAAGTGTGCATCTTGCTTGTCAAGAGGATCAGAATTAATAGCAACCTAATTTAAAATTTTTCAAAGCATCTTTTATTTAGTATTCTCTTAAAAATAATCTTAGGTAGAAGTGCTCTTCTTGGGCTCTTCTAAGTCTGTTGTTTAAAAAGTATTTGGTGAATCTTAATCTAAAGAGTGCTTTCCATTCTAGGAAAACCCAAGATAGAAATAGTCCATGCAGAACTAGGAATGTCAGCTCTCTCCTTTTTTCATATAATTAACCTTTTCCACCTGCAAATTACATGCAAATCTGAACTACCCAACTTCCTTAGATACAGGAACTCATGTATCTACTAACAGAGAATGAAAAGATCTCTATTTTAATACCATGCTTCCCTACCATGTATCTCTATTTGATTTAATGTCTATATTACTTTACTAGGGCTCCCACCTTTTTCCATTACTTTAGACTTTCTTTTGTGCCCCAAGGCCAGTGACTTCACCCTGACTGAAGTGATGAAAATGACAAGTAAAATAGGAAGTGGCAAGATCAAAGTAACAAAACAGGAAATATAACTTACACTTACATCTAAAATTTCTAACCAAAATTTAATTCCCCAACTGAAAAGCAGAAGTTTCTGACAGCATTCTCTGTTTGCTGCTGTTGAGTCTGAACCAGGAATGACCACTTGTTCATAATAACCTGGTTACCAGGTTTTATTCTCCCTTGATTGGCTTTCCTTACAGTCAACCAATAGTACATTTCTAAATATCCTGTTCAGATAACAAGATGGTGGAACTAAAACAAATTGAACTCATTTGCTACTATATCTACATTTTGACAGAACTCACATCCACATGTATTTGGAAAGCCAGAGTTCTGGGAGTAAAGCCTGCAGAGTTAAAATGTAGTCATTCAATCTGACTCCACATAAGTCTTGGTGAAATTCACTGCTCATTTGGTGGTCTAAGTATGATCAGCTAGTTGGTCTGTCTTACTGTACCAATCAATCCCTTAAGAACTTAACTTCATCAGTGTGAATCCCTGATTTCCTCAGACATAAAGAACAATCCTCTTCCTCCTCCATTCAACATAAATTGCTTACACTCATGATATTCTACTTAAATAATTTCCTTACCAATATATCAATTTCCAGAATCTATTGTTCACTTTTGGATGAGAACTATGCATTATTCATCACTGTGTCTTTCTTGTCAAACACAGAATAACTTACATGGTCCTCATTAATGTTTGTTGAATGAATAAATTATCTAGGATGAGGCCTCTGTTGGAGACTTAAAAGAAAATAATTTTTTCACTAAATGAGAAAAATAAAATGGATCTCTTATTAGACATTAGATTTATAAATATTTTGTTTTGCCTAGATACACATTTACATAAAAATTAAACAACCATCCCCCCCCCTTAAGAGCTCTCTTTAATTTACAAAAAATTACACTGGTGAATATTACTGGTCAAGTGGCAGCTGGCTAATTCAATCTAGTCCTTTAATTGGTTAAAATAAGAAGACAGTATTCACGAATGCTTATGGGACTTTGTGATCAGGCTTTATGTAGTAATCAAACAAGATGGTTGGTATCTAACAAAACCAGTTGACAGAATAAATGATAGATTATGCTGTGAGGGGCAGAATGAAATTATAAAATAAAAGTCTTCAACAACTGACTTAGTGCTTGGAAAACAATATGTTCCTTATTAGGAGAGCATCAACATACCCCATAAATGGAGATGAGCAAATATGTTCTAGACTTGTGCAGTTGCTATTTAGGCACTATTTCCTTAAAGAATAGAAAGGGAAATTCTGGGAACATGACATATATCCTAATTGGAGAAGCTTGAAACTCACTAAAATAAATAACAGAAGCAAATTTTGTAATTTCAAATATATTTTAAAATTAAAGACAGTCTATTTCAGTAGACATCCTATTTAGTGTTGAGTTTAATGATCAAAATAGGAGCTGTAAGGCTGTAACATTGAATCTTTTTTTTTCCAAAAAGAGTGATGGTCTAATGACCACTGGTGAAAAATAGCATGTCCTCCAGGATTTAATATCTAGTGATCTGTCATTCCACCCACAAGTAAGGCTCTGTGTTCATAAGATTTAGATCCAGGAGGACTCTGGATAGAAATATGATATTGATTTTGTTTTAAGGCAAAACTACCACATTCTGGGGGGAAAATGTTGCCCAAGTGCTTTCAGGTGGTACTGAATGCTGTTTGTCAAATGTTCCTGGAATACCCTCCAAGAGGCCAAAATGATATAATTATTTGTCCTGACAATGTCTATCAATCTGTTTTAGTACAACCTTTGCCAAGTAATACTCCTAAAATTAAACAATATTTTTCTCTTTTCAACAAAACATTTCCTTGTATTTTTTATTTTATAAATTAATTTATGTTTTTACACTCCATATTCCATTCCCCACCCCCCCCAATCCACTTTCCAACTACTCCACATAAATTTTTATATGTAAAGAATCTACAAGTCCATCGTTTAAAACTGGAAAATAATTATCCTTTATAAAATTGATTTGCATGAATCAACAAGGAAGAAACACATTCAACATGCTATTATATTTAAAGAAAAAGGGTTGGAAAGTTGTAGGTCTCAAGCAGAAATTCTCTCAAGCGTTGAGTTTGAACATTGTAATACTGGTTTAAGTTAGGCACCATATAGTAGGTATGTAACTGAACAAAGAGTTCAACTCAAAATTAAACAAACATTGCTGCCATGTTGAAATCCTCCCAGAATTCCATTGCAAACTATCATATGTATGAAAGACATCTCTGTGCATTGTGACGCATGCAAAATGCATAGATCACTTGGTATTTATGCTGCATAACAACATTGTTGGAAGTATGGAAAGATTTCATATAACTAGCCTTCAAATAGCAAAGTGCCAACAAAATCCACACATTTCATTTGTTTATGGATATGTGATTATGTTCATGATATAGACAAAGACATATTCACCATGGCTGTGTCATCTGCTAGCTATGTATTCTTGAGTGAAACTTTAAATTCCCCCATTTCTCCCTAAATAAAATGAGGATGAAAATAATCATACCCAACTCATAGTCATATACAAATACAAATTTAGCTGACATTGGTAAGGCATAAGATAGGAGTTGTAAACATATGCATATTGCTTATTTGCACAGACATGCTCTGAGAAAAATAAGAAACTTATAGCAATATTTAACTTGGGAGAAGGGAAGTGATGTGAGATAAGGAATGGAGAGACAAAAGGATGCTTGCTATTTGAGGAGGAATTTATCATGGTATTTCAACTCATGTGTTCATTATGTCCATCAACCTTTCTTCTACCTTCTCTCCTGTCCCCTCTCCCAGTCCTTTCAGTACTTTTCTCTTTTGGGTTATCCATTGTTAGGTTGGTTTTGTCTTGTTTTAGCTTCCACATATGTGATGGTTGGTTTTAGTGTCAACTTGGTATAAATTTGATTCACTTGACTAGGGAACTTAAACTAAGCAATTGTCTTGATTGCCTTCAATGATGTGGAAGACCCACTCCTAATGTAGGTGACATCTTCTGATTGTAGTAACTACCCAGTTCTTGGACTCACAGTGAAAGACAGCTTGAGAGGGCTACTCTGACTGCCAAGGCAGCCAGCCTCAAAAGGCAACCAATTGTCAGATTCTCTGACTCTAAGATGTTTAAACAACTCTGTTGCTGTTCTGATATAAGCCAATTTAATAAACTCTGAGTATAACTATGTAAATATTCATGCTATCAATTCTGTTCCTCTAGAGAACCCTGACTGATACAATACACGGAAAAAAAAAAAACATGGGATACTGTGATTGGTTTGCTTTTGTCAATTTTCCAAACCTTTCCAAATGCTCACTAAGAAAAATGGGTAAAGTTCATATTTTGGTGTTTCTTCTTGACCTTTAACCACTGTCTTCTGGCATATCACCCTCTCTACCTATTTTCTATAAGTGTATTCATAGAATACCAGACAATTCAGCAATTATTATCATATGAGCACCAATCATTGCAAATTCTCTGCTCCATATTTTAGCCTTTCTGGGCCTGCTGTGTCAGCTAATTAATTAGTACACTAAGCCTACTTACACTGGCGTTGCAGTTGGGAAGTTGCCCTAATGTTTTACATGAATATTTCAGTAAGAATTTACTGGAAATTTTGTTCTTACTTTTGTTATCTGACATATTAGTATCTCAAACTTTCAATATTTCAGAGTATTAGCTGAGTGACCAGAGTCATTTGGTATCCTGAAATTTAGGAAATTTCTATTCATTGTGCTGAAAAATTCATTTAAAACTATTTTACACTTTAAATATTCAAGAAAAAGAAAACATTTCAGTTCCAGATAAGTTGTAAAGTAGCTGTTTTGCCAGAAGCATGTTGGAATATGTGAGAGCCAGTGGTTACAATAAAATCATATGCATGACAAAGATTCATAAAAAAGCAAAAGACACAAATTGTACATAAATGACCAACTACAGTGGCTTTAATCATGACACTGAAAACATCTGATCCTGATTAGATAGTATGCTTGTTTGAGAAACTGTTGGTATGTTGATGTGCTGTAGCAGAGAATAAAAGTAAGTGAAAACAAGAAAGAGTGCCAATTGATATATAGATTTTCTGTTTGAGAATCATACATACATATAATGTATATTGATCAAATCCAGCCACCATTCCTTTCTCTCCAATTCTTCTCCTATTGTCCTACTGCTTGTAGCTTCCCGTGTATTGTACTCTTTTCTTAACATTGAGTCCACTTAGTGCTGTCTGTATGTACATGAAAGTAATATTGTCTACTAGAGCATTGATAGCCTCTCAGAAGCTGCATCACTGGAGAAAGTTGATATAGCCTCCTCCGGAAGCTCACAGTTTCTCTTTGTCTACTAGACTTCTTGACCTGTGATGGCTTGGTCTTGGGCAGGTCTTGTCCATATAGTCACAAACCCTTTGATCTCATATGTGCAATGGAACTGCCAAGCCTAATAAATACTACTTTGCTGCAGGTGTTCAACATTCTTGGCTCTGGCAAATTTTCCTGGCCCCCTTCAGTGATGATCCATGAATCTTAGTGTAGTATGGATGATGCATGCATCATCCCACTCACAACTGAACATTCCACAGTACTTTCTCTGAACCTTGATCAATTGAAGACTCTGTATTAATTACGAACTACTACAAAAGACTCTCTGATGAGGAATGAAAGATACACTATCCTATGAGCAAAGATAAGAACTAAAGGTGGTGCTATATTCTCCATAGAGAATATGTCTTAGCCAGCCATGGTTTCTGACCAGGCTAATAGTACCAGGTATGATTACTGTCATGTGGAGTGGGCCTTAAATCCAATCATAATGTAGTTGGTTACTTCCATAACATTCTTTCCAATCTTTTACCAGTGGACATAGCTTGCTCAGCCAGCCATTATTGCAGTTCACAGAGTTCACAACTGGGAAAATTATCTTTATACACTTATTTTTTCTTATTTCTTTTATTTTTAAGATTATAATATAATTATATAATAATTATATATTCCTCTTCTCTTTCCTTCCTCTAAATACTTCAATATACCCCTCCTTGCTCTTTTTCAGATTATCACATCTTTTTTCATGAACATAATATAAATATATGTTCATATATATGAACACATCTATACATACATTTTCATAAACATACATATATAATATAAACATATATTTATATGTTATACTCTTGAAAAATATATACATATATTCAAAAAACATAGGCATCACCTGCTCAATATAGATAGACGAAAGATAGATAGATGATAAATAGATAGATAGATAGATAGATAGATAGATAGATAGATAGATAGATTGATAAAGTTACTTCTATGTATGCACTCACAATATTCTATTTTGTAATGAAAAAGCTGAGGCTCTGGGGGGTTAAATACTTTTTTCAAAATAAATACATGTGTTTGGATATGGATAATGTCATTCTAGAATATATGATCTTTTATTCCAGCCTTTACACTGGTGATGGACTTGGAAACATCATCACTTCATTTCAGATTTTTTTTCTTAAAGAATTTATATCAAGATGAGTGTGCAGAGGTCAGGTAGCTTTCAAAATCAGTCTTTTCATACTGTACTATCTAAAGAAAACTCCCGATCTAATGTTTATTAGTTACCTCTCTTGCTGCTGTGATAAAACAGCTAAAGAATGCAACTTAAGAAAAAAAAAGAATTTACTTTTGTTCATGTTTTGAAAGTATAGTTCACCATGGCAGAGAATCCATGGCAACAGGAAATATATTAACAGTTAAGAAGCAGAAAGCAGAGGATGCTGGCGATTTAAATGTTTCCTAGTCTTTGTTATACAGGACATGAAATGGTGCTTCCCATATTTAAGGTGGGACTTTATTCCTGAGTTAATACAATATAGGAATTTCTCACATTTATGACCAGGAAGTTATCTTTATCTTCTAAACCATACTAGATCTTACCAAGTTGCCTATCAGTAGTAACCACCATATACACATTTTAATCAAATCTATCTCAGTGAATTACATGAAATCAGGGTAGAAAATCTTGCCTATTTCTTTACCCAGATAGGAAAATTTTAGTGAGCTCTTTGAGCTTTAAAGCATGATTTGCAGCCTGATTTTAGCCAAGCTTTTTATTTCAAGCAATCTTACTTTCCATTCTCTCTACATTCATATTCAGGTCTTGAATCTCCTTAAAAACATTCCATTTGCTAATCATAATTTAAAAACCTCACCTTTTTTCAATAATTGGAATGATGCACAATCTCTAAAGGAACAACTTCCTTGGAATTTATGTCAGGTAAGGCAATTCAGAAATTTCTTTTCTACATTAAAAATAAGTATCCCTTTTGGTATAATATGATTATGTGAGAGTTTTTAAGATTTTGAACCACAGCTCCACTTAATATAATTTATGTCATAATATCCCATGAAAACACCAGTTGTCTACATTAAAATTTCCACATATATTCATGTAATATTCTAATGGACTGTGCCACAGACTATAGATAGTGGCCTGCTTGTAAAAATCTGCATTCCCTTTTCACAGAAAAGCTTGCTAGCCAATAACTACATTTTTCAGACCCACACTGTATCCACATAAGCCAGAGAAAAAGGAGGAGGTCCTCAACATTGAGATAATAGCTAAAGAAATGGGTATCACCTCTAAATAATGATTAAGGTGGCAGCATGCCTCCTCTATCCATTATTCAGCTTGGCTAGAGGAAGACCCTTTTTGAACGTATTAGAGATGGAGAAAGGCTATGATGATAAGAGATAATGTATTGTGCCACTTGAGCTGTTGTGCAAGAGTGCCTAAGAACAGATGATTTATACAAAATAGGGACCAATGAGTAAAAAGTTCAAAGTCAGTCCAGTAGAAATCCTAGTTTGGACATTCTGAAGGGAGAAACTCTGTGCCCTTACACTATATAGAAGGCAGAAGGGAAGAGTCATGAGTGCCATCTTTCAAACCTGTTTATAAAGATGCATAATTTAGTTCACCAGGTGTGATGGTTTGAATATATATGGGCCCCATAGATTCATGTGTTCAAATTCTTGGCCACAGGCAGTGGCACTGTCAGGAGATGTGGCCTTATTGGAGAAGGTGTATTCCCATGTGAAACACATCCAGTCTCCTTCAGATCAAGTCTACCTTCAGATCAAGATGTACAACTCTCAGCTCATTCTCTATCACCTTGTCTGCCTGAAAGTTGCCATTCTTCCCAACATGATGATAATGGACGAAACCTCTGAAACTGTAAGCCAACATCAATTAAATCTAGTCCTTTATAAGAATTGCCTTGGTCAAGGTGTCTCTTTACAGCAATAAAACTCAAACTAAGTCACAATGGGAAATCTCCCACATCTGATAGAGGTCTAATATGCAAACTATATAAAGAACTCAAGAAGCTAACCACCAAGAAACCAAACAACAACAACAAAAAGGGGGTATAGAACTAAATAGAGACTTCACAACCGAGGAAACTTGAAGATCCAAGAAGCCTATTTACCTTTTAAAATCCAGTGTCTTACAACTATCACCCTAGTAACACCTAGATTTTAAAGGTTCCGCATTCAAAGTGCAACAAGCTTCAGATCTTCAGAGAGTACCCAAAAGACACTGTTCTGCCATGCCAATTATTCTTAAACAAGTGTGTGAGAGAAAATAGTTCTAATGTTTAAACCATTTTGTTTCTAGAAATGACATGTTACAGCATCTCTACTGTGTTTGCTACCTCATGATTAGCTTGCCTATTGGTTCCTAAAGTACTATGACTAAGGATAGCGAACCTCAAAAACAGCATTGAATAGCATTCCACTTATTTTAGTATGTTCTATGAAATATTATCTATACAATAGTTCTTTGCAGACAGACAGAGGATGAGGGAGGGACAGAGAGAGATGTTATACATAAATACATGAAAAATGTTACATATTATATTAGAATTCAACTATTTCAGAAATTGATATTGATGTTGTTTGAAACATTAACTGAAAGATTCCTACTTCATGAAATTTTAAAATTGGAATTTTAAACTCAGGGCTTTCAAACCAACCTCTGTCAATGGTGTCAACATAACACCTTTAACCTGGGAATCCTTCCCATATTCAATCATCAAATCCAGACACTATAGTGGATGCAAAAAAGTGCTGGCTGACAGGAGCTTGATATAGTTCTCTCCTGAGAGGCTCTGACACCACATGACTAATACAGAAGTAGAGGCTCACAGCCATCCATTGGACTGAGCACAGGGTAGCCAATGAAGGAGCTAGAGAAAGGACCCAAGGAGCTGAAGGGTTTGCAGCCCCTTAGGAGGAACAACAATATGAACTAACTAGTACGCCCAGAGCTCCCAGGGACTAAACCACCAACCAAAGAGTACACATGGTGGGACTCATGGCTCCAGCAGCATATGTAGCAGAGGATGGCCAAGTCGGTCATCAATGGGAAGAGAGGCCCTTGGCCCTGTGAAGCCTCTATGCCCCAGTGTAGGGGAATGCCAGGGCCAGGAAGTAGGAGAGAGTGTGTTGGTGAACAGAGGTGGGGGGCCTGGGGGTATAGGGTTTTTGTTTGTTTGTTTGTTTGTTTGTTTTCTGGAGGCTTTGGTTCATCTTGCCACTCTTTGCACTTCATTGGGCTTTGTTGACTAGTCTTTGCTGACAACACTGTGGTACTGGTTTGCCTTGCATTTTTTTGTTGATCATCATTTCTCATGACTTCAAAGAGAGAAATGCACCGAAGAACTACTGAAGGTGTTCCAGTGGGTTCTTACAGCTTCTGCAGACTTGGGTCAATTGGCAGAGCCTCACAGTTTTATCTGGATCAAACAGCCATTGCTGATTCATGAATGCTGTTTACAAGTGGATCTAGCTACCACTGCTGAATCCTGTGACTTGAACTGCTGATATCTGGACAATGCAGGTTGGATTTGCCTCAGAGAATTATTTCTAAACAGGTCCACATCCTCCTTTGCCACATTAACCTTTCCTTTCCACTACCTGGATCAGACACTGTCTCTGACTCAGTTATCTGCCTCTGGATCTCTTTCCCCTACCTGTACTACCTGGTTAAACCTCAGTGTGAGAAGATGCACTTAGGCCTACTGCAACTGGATATCCCAGGGTAGAGTGGTACCCAACAGTGACTTCCTTTTCTTTGAGGAGAAAGGGATAATGGAGAGAGGAATTTGTAAAGGTGGGAGAGGAGGAGAGTGGGGGTGGGTATTGCTCATGATCAGGATATAAAGTAAATTTAAAAAAAAAAAGCAAGACATTCTCCCACAGATATTTCTACATGGCAGTCTGGTTGAGGCAATTCTTGAATTGAAAATTTTCTTCTCAGATTGTTCTATTAATCTGACAGCTAAAGGTAAACAGGAAAGTTTGATCAGTACTATAAGAGAATTCCGGGAAGCTTTTAGAACATGTTACCACAATACCACATATAAAAACAATTCAGAGTAATACTTGCTTGTTCGTATGTTTTCTGATTTAATATTTTTTCATGGATTTCTTTCCTTTGCTTTCTCTCTTATATTTTTTTTATTTCTTGTATCTTATTGTGAGCTGTTTTCTAGATACCTAGAGACTCTTCTAATACCCATGGTACTTTTTCGTTTTGCCAAGAAAATGCTTCCCCGATACAGCTATCTGTGGCTTCCTTTGCTTTCTGAGTTCCTTTCTCAGAATCCCTAATGCCCAGGGTTCTCTTCTGCTTGACTGAAAACTGAAATTACTATTTCTACAGTGAGGGACTGGCAATGTGACTTTTAGCCGAATTGGTGCCATGCAGATGGTGTCACACTTCTCATCAGATTCCACACTCTCAATTCTTGACCTAACTCCCAAGTTCTTCCACGTGTATTGAATGGACATTTTTGTTTGTCTCTTTGAATAAAGCCATTAGTATTATTTTACTGTGGTCATAAGTTGTAAGAATCTTTTAACTGTCATGCTTCTATTGTATATGCATTTGAGAAAGTTAGTTTCCCAAATCCAAACCAGCAGCCTGTGCCCTCTGTTCCCTCTCCACCCCAGAAATGTGCTTTATTTACTCACTAAGCCTTGCTTCATGGCTGCAGGGTTGCCTCACTTATAAGCATGACAAAGTAATATAGTTCAGGTTAAGACATTAGAAGGTCAATTTGGCTTGCCCTGTTTCACACAGCTGCTGATAAATGACTGGAGATTCAAATGTAGCCAAATATATTTCCCTAATGCAGTCAATAAACATATATCAGATAATAATACTTAATCTAAAAGACATTGTTTATAATACTATCCTGTGGCAGAATTATGCAGTGTTTGTCTCCAATGCATTTGGATTCTTTGAATTCAAGTGTTTGAGGAGGTCTTTTCTTCTTAACATGTGAATAGATGGAACCTCAAGGAGAAAACTAGTACACACACACACACACACACACACACGGTATCTCTAATAATTTTCACACCTGCTAACACTGTAACATCTACAAACATGGCTACTGCAGTATGAGAAAGTAGTCTGAACAGATATGTGACAGCAAATGTCTAACAGCATACACCCTAGATTGCTAGTTTCCCTATTGCTTTATTTCAGGACAGGAAAGCAAAACTAATAATGTCTCTGTAAGGGACTTCCAAGAAATATTCCCTGTGTCTGGAGTTGTGTTTTATGGAAAAGTAGAACAATATATCTTTGTTGTGAACCGAAGTGTGGACTGTGTTCTTATCGGTAGATTCTATGAAGATATCATTCTACAATGACCCTTCTCTGTGGGTTCTGCCTTCATAGCTTTAACCAACCATTAGCTAAAAATATTCCTTTAAAAATACAATACAGCTAGAGTTGCACCCATAGACTCCCCAATGCCTCCCATATCTCAGGTCTCCAGCTAGTCCTAGAGATGCTCCACAGTGATTTCCATTCTCACTCCCAGCCCTCTCCCACCCCCTCTACCAACACCTGTTCACCATCGCAATCCCTTGCTCACCACTTCTCCCACCCAGTCTCTCTCTCCATATACCTCTGATGATTATTTTGTTGCCCCTTCTGAGTGAGATTCACACATCCTCCCTTGGGATCTCCTTATTACCTAGTTTCTTTGGGTTTGTAGATTATAGCATAGTTATCCTGAACTTTATGGCTAATGTCCAATTATAAATGAGTACATTCCATGTGTGTCTTTCTGAATTCAGGTTACCTCATTCAGGTTGATTATTATTTTGATCCATCCTGCAAAATTCATGATGTCTTTTTTTTTTAATACCTGAATTGTATAGATGTACCACATTGCCTTTATCCATTCTTCAGTTGAGGTTCTAGGTTGTTTCTTACTATTACAAATAAAGCTGCTAGGAACATTTCTGAGTAACTGTTCCTGTGATGTAGTGTGCTGTCTTTTGGCTATATGCCTGAAGTGGCTACCTCATGTGGACAAGCAGGACTTCCAGTGGAAGGAGGAGGACCTCAACCCACTCACAAATCCTTCAACCCAAAATTTATTCTGCTTAAAATATGTGCAGGTATAAAGACAGAGCAGAGACTGAGGGAATGACCAACCAATGTCTGGCCCAACTTGAGATCTATTCCATGGGAGAGAGTAAACCCCTGACACTATTAATGATATTCTGCTGTGCTTGCAGACAGGAGCCTAGCATAACTGACTCCCAAGAGGATTTAGGCTTTATCCATCAGCAGGAAATAGATACAGAGACCCAGGTAGAGTTTGAAGAGTCTTGTGGAGGAGTCGGGGATAGAGTTGAGTGAGCCAGAGGGTCAAGGACACAAGAAGAACTACAGAGTCAATTAGCCTGGGCTAATGGGATCTCACAGAGAATGAACTATCAACAAAAAGCATACAGGATCTAGACTTAGTTCCCTCCCATTTGTAGGGTATATGAAGCTTTGTCTTCATGTGGACCCCTTAATTAGAGCAGGGGCTGTCTGTGACTCTATTGTCTGCCACTGACTCTTCTTCCACAACCTGGATTGTCTGTTTGGCCCTCAGTAGGAGAGAAGGCACTTAGTCTTACTTGGACTATTGCTCCAGGATGAAGTGGTATGCAAGGGGGCTTCCCCTCCCCAGAGAAGGAGAGAAAGTAATGGGGGGAGGGATTTCAAGGGCAGGACTTGGAGGGAAAAAGGTAGAGGTCTGTGATTAAGATGTAATGTGAACAAAATATAAATTATGGACAAAAAAGCAACATAATACAACTACTTACAATATTTCTGATGTATTAGTGGTTCTATGTGCTCAGGAGATGCTTTGGTGTGTGTAGAGGACTTATGTAGATTATATGCAAGTAACACATTACATATAGAGAAAGAACTTGAACATCGACAGATTTTGTTGTCTGTCTGGTACTAATCTTTGATAAAACCTTGGGAGATGACTATATTGCTTATGAAGTTACCATTTAAACAGTAACTGAGCCACAGTTTAGTACTCCTTTTATAATACCAGAAATGTTTAGGAAAGCATTTCATTGCATTAAGGTTGAAAAATTTGATGTCACTTTAAGTGAATCATTAAACACTTTTAAGATTACTTACTAAAAGAAAAAAAAAAAGACTTTTTCTAGACCTAGCCTTATGGATAGTCAGGAGCTGTGAAGCTTATGAGTTCACCCCAAAGGGACATTTTACTATGATAAGTAGAAAATGAAGTTAAGATAATACCAACCGGGTGATAAAACAACCAGCAACCAGTGAGGGCCAGGTAATGTTAGAGCAGCAGGCTCAAATGTTTTATAACATGGAGTAAGATCTTCAGACTGTATGCCTAATGTCACTCATGCAATAAAATATAAAAGGTATGAAGTTGGCAAAAACAAATAGAGAAAAAAATTAAAAATCTTTCACTTTAATGAGGAAAGATTATAAAAACTCAGACTATAAAAAAGTCCTAATTAAGAAATATAAAAGAAAAATATATATTTGTTTACATTCCATACTCAAGTAACTGTACAAAAACAACTTTTAGATACTACCAAATATATATAAAAAATAAAGCTTGGAATGTTAACAAATTCAGATAAATTGAAATCATGTAACTTTTCTCATCATAATGCAATAAAAGTTAAAAAAATCTTAAGGAGAAAAAAAATAAAGCTTGGAATAGACCATATGAAATAATTTTTATATATTGCTATAGGTAGCAATTTGACAGCATTTATTTCTTCACAAATATGTCTCCTAAGAGTTGGCATTTTAAGTTTATGAATTTTTCATTATTAAATAAATCAAAATATGTAACACAAAAAATTACTGTGGGAATGTAAAGTAGAAATTTTCTTTAAAATAACACCATGAGGTCAATAAATGATTAAATAAAATGAGATACTTCACCTAATTAAACACTACTCTCTCCTGAAATGGTATTTATGAGGTGATTTTAATACATTATGCAGTTCAATGATTTTAAATAAATGAAAGTAACATATAGAAAAATGCAGAATGTAAACACTGAAAATTATTATTTGTTGTATTAGAACTAATTACATTTTTTCTTTCCAAATGACATGCTTGTTATTATAATTAGAAATAAAATTAAAATTAATTTTAATACTTATGTCTCATTATACTAAAACAACTAAAAAAAATCCAAGCTCAACATAAAGTTTAGTTGATATATGCTCCTTTTCCATAAGCTATTATTTGCCCTTTTATTTTCTCCTATATTCAGTAAGAAAATTCCTCCTGGTACTGAAGCGACCGCAAGTGATCTGGTCACTGCCTTCATGGATGGAGAGAGCTCTGTCTGTAGCTGGACTATGACTGCCCAAGTCACTAGATAAATCAAAATGATGCATCAGTCCCCACCTAAACTTTTGTCTTAATTTTTCTCCTGACAACAAACCCCACTCCTGTGGAGAATAAGACCTCAACTTATTACTTCCTACCCCTACTTGTGGGGAGCCGTGAATCTTGAGAGGCATTCGCCATGGCAAGATGGCGCCTACTTCCGCTGTTAACTCCTAGTGGACAACTATTTGCGCATGTGCGTAGAGAACTGTTTGCGCATGTGTGTAGAGTGAAAAGACGCCATGTCACGGCCCATCCCGGGGCGTTACGTAGGGTAATGAGCGAACAGCCAATCATGAGCAGACACGCCACGCTGTGGGCAGATACCCTGCACTGTGGTGTATATAAGCAGTGCAGATTTTGGGCTCGACCCCTTTTTCCCTATGGATGGAGACAAATAAATAGTTGTTGCAGAAGGAACCTAGTGTCTACGTGTCTTCTTCCCAGCGAGAGGACCACGCGGGCTACAGCTGGTGCCGAAACCTGGGACGCCGGGAGAACCTTACAGCAGCTGGTAGGTTTCAGAACTGCAGGACAGAGTGAGCTCTGAGAG
>NW_022196904.1:166400258-166402933 GCF_008632895.1 Mastomys coucha | reverse complement strand
TGGATGGAGACAAATAAACAGTTGTTGCAGAAGGAACCTAGTGTCCGCGTGTCTTCTTCCCGGCGAGAGGACCACGCGGGCTACACCTACTAACCACATGTGCTAACACTAAATTCACTGCACTTCCATTGTAATGTTGACTTTATTACCATTTGTAATGTAACATAAGCAAACAGAGTCAAAGAAGGGAGTTAAATGATGTCTTTAAGATGCAGAGTAACAGATCTGACACATGGACAAGCCTTACTGACACGCTAAATGATTTATTCTTTATCACACATGAATATAACCTTAAAATAAGTTATAACAGCTTCTCCATGCCAAGTTGTTATTGTGACAGGCATGTCAACATTCACATATCCTTGAATATGTGATGCATCATCTTTACCCACTAAATGTTTAATAAGCATAATTATATATTACTCTTTCTGTCTCTCTTTGTCTCTCTGTCTCTGTCTTTCTCTGTCTCTGTCTTTCTGTGTGTGTATGTGTGTGTGTGTGTGTGTGTGTGTGTTGTATGTATGTTATTGCACACATGTTGACAGAAGACAACTTATAGGACTCAACTTCCCTCCTTTTACTATCTGCTGTCCTGGGGATTGAACTCAGGTTGTCAAGCTCGGTGGCAGATAGTTTTATCCACTGAGCCATCTGATCAGCCATGTTTAAAAAATTCCTTTCAACTAATCTTTGCAACTCCCCTTGAGATTCTCTTTATATGCTTTACAGATGGTAGTTGATAAGCATTAGAAAAACAAAACAAAGTCAAAACATCTTAATGATAACACACACCAGGTTTATGATCCACAGTCTGCTGTGGGGCTCTTATGGACCAAGTGAGTTCCCCTGGATCATTTGGGGATTTGCTCTTCTATGCAGAAATTCTATTCTTGAACAAAAAAAAAGAAAAGGAAAGGAAATTATCTGAGTATCTCATGCAGATTGTTAGTGCAAGGCCTCAGTGTGCTCAAAGACTGCTAGACTGAACCACTCACATGGACTTATACCAGTGTGAGTAAAACTATAGAAGCATGTACCTATGTCTTTTACATGCACCGATGAGAAAAAAATCCTGCCAAAAAAAATCCCTGAGAGTCGGAGAATTTAAATCAATCTGGATAAAAAACAATAACCACAAAAATGCTATCGTGACAAGCAATAAAGGCCCAGTCATCACCAGTGTTGTCTAAATTGGTAAGCCTGAGTCCTTAACCTGAAACCACTCATGTTCTGAAATAATAGACTGGAGAGAAATGGATTGTGCGAGAAATATTATTTCACAAACATGTTCATTTTCAAACTAACTCAAGATCTTTGTGAAGATTCTAATGTATGTCTTTCCTCTTTACGTCCGCATTCAGACTATAGTACAGGAAATTGTACTTCGAAGCTACCCATCCCATCACTTAAAAAGGATATAAAAACAGTATAACTGTTATAAGAACAGGCCCAACTGCAGTAGGTCTGGCAAAGCTTCTGTTCTGATGTCAGACACTTATACTCACAGATGGCTTACTTATACGGCTTGCTCGACAATGGAGTAGAAGCAGTTGTGACACACGCCACATCAGAAGAGGGTCTTTAAATGTGATATATGTTTAAACACATCCTCTCGAGTATCCTTTCCCAGAAGAATGCATTGTCCCAAGTAGGCACTTCTTCTTCCCACTCAACTTGAAATAAAAACATGTGAAAACAAAGTTATGGTTAGCTCACAACTAGCATGAAACAGATAAGAAAGAAGCTTGTGTGTGTGAAAATCATGGAGATGCAGGGCTCATTAATCATCACAGAAAATTCTCATTTTTTACAGCTCTTTCTTGGGCATTTCAGCGAATATTTGAGCCTTCAGATGTATTCTCTTAAAGATGTGAAGTGACAATTTTATTTGCCAACTCTTTATAAAGATAACCTCTGAGATGATGATATCATCTGAGTTTGATTATTCTTTATCAAACCTGAAACCCTGTTGATAACTTCTTAATCAAATACCTTTCTTGTATGTATTTGTTTGATTAAATTCTAGAGTTTCATCACAAGTTATTATATTGAGTTTGTAATTTCTTAGCAATTGAGAATCTACTAGTGCCTCCTCGTCCCATCTGCATATTTTATGCCACATTCATTAGAAAATTTTGTTCTGATGATGTGATCCAAAATCAATGTTCGCTTATAATTGTCAAATTATGAAAATAAACAATCTATATTCAAATTTTGAAATGGAACTAGCTAATTTTGGTCTGACTAATTCTCCATATGCTTAATATAGACTTTAATTTATGAATGGGAGATAAGAGGCCAGAAGATGTACTAGCACTGAGTATTTATTTTAGAAAGCATTATCTGAGGCAAAAACTAGAGTCATGGAAAAAGTCCATTGAAAACAGCTTTCTACAATCTTTTTCTATTGCATAGAACATTGTCATTTAAAAAAAAATGTAGCCTGAATCCAGAAGATGGGGAGAACATGAAGGCATGGTCTGTTAGAATTTCCAGGAAGAGGCTGAAGAAAGTTGTATATTGATAACCAGAAGAGGTGCATGGCAGCTGGAGGTCTCTAATTTAACAACAGAGTGAAACAGAGAACTTCACAAAGCAGAGAAGCAGAAATCCAGTCAGCTTTGTAGGGAGGGGTGCAGTCTGTAGAATGCTCCCCTTAACCTGTGGGGGGGGGG
>NW_022196904.1:166392404-166400213 GCF_008632895.1 Mastomys coucha | reverse complement strand
TTGAAGAATTGGCACTGCACTCTGAGTAATAAGTATCTTAAAGAGAAAAAGAAGAGAGGAAGTGAGGCAGAAGTAAAACTCAGCAGCAGCAGGATGAGAGAAACTACAGAACTTCCCCTGATAAGCACTTGATTGGAGCAAAGCTGAGATGCCATTTGAGAGACTCTTGCTGAGTGGATTGGCAACCTCAGATCCTCTGTGAACTATACTCTCTGGAAACCCAGAGCAAGTGTGAAGAACTCATTTCCTGAGATGTTTATACCCTATCCAATCTTCTTTCCTTCACATTTATTCATCCTTTATTTACTATAGTCATAATGGGGAAACCCTTTGATAGTGAATGTCTTTGCATACAGTGGCACATTGTATGTTGAACATCATGTTACCAGAAAAAAAATTCACGTGCACACTATAGTTTAATCCCTTTTAAAACTTGTGATCACTTACACTGAAAGAATTAGTAATTTCTAAAAGGTAAAAAAAAAAAGAGAGAGAGAGAAAGAAAGAAAAGAAGGAAAGAAAGAGAGGAAGAAATGAAGGAAGGAGAGAGAGAGAAAGAAAGAAAGATCTATTCAATAATCTATGACCCAATGTGTAAGTTATAAGAATCATACAAAAATAAAAGCAACAAAGCTCTTCAAAAATACTAATCTCACAGCAATGGCTTCCACAAACAAACAAAGAAAACAAAACAAGCAACAACAACAAAATCAAAGAGAACATAGATTCAGCACCCAATTAATTCCACTGGAATAGAAACATCTTAATGAAGAAAAAGTCAGCATAGTAAATGAAAGTGGAATTCATATTACAATTTAAAATATTAAAATTCAAGACAAAGACAGTACATTGAAATCTGAAAGAGAGAAACACCAATCCACATACAGAGGCAGGCTCATCAAAACAAATTGAAGATTTCTCGACTGGAACTTTAAATACCAGGATGACCTGAAATACTGTATTTCAGCTTCTAAAAGCTAACGGCTGAGAGCCAGAGGATCAAAGAGTTTGATGTTCCCAAGTAATATTAGAAGCTACATACATAAAGTTTTACCAACATGACTATGCTAATGTGAGCTGAAAAGGGATGCCACCAATGGGCATGCCAAAGTGGGCAGGGGAAAGCCCATGAGCCCTCAACCCTACACATAGAACTAAAGGCAACTGCTGAAAGCTGAGAGCAGAAGGGGTGGTTTCCTCCAGATAAGAGCACATCAATTGGTTGTCAAGTGACAGTCAGATTTTAAAACATACATAGAAAGTGACATTATATGGACTAGGCAGATTACATATATGTTATATATATATACATATATATATATATATATGTATATATATATATAATATTTGCAAGTGATAACAATTAGTAAAAAATAGAAAGCCCATGATTTGAAGGAGAGTATGTGAGAGGGTTAAACCAGATTGTAACTCACGGATTCACAAGAAGGGGAGGTGGGATTACTGCTTTAACTCATGATGATGCTGTAACCTGGTGGATGACAGCATTTGTCCTCTGTTGAATAGAATGTATACAGCAGTTCAGGAAAAGAGGTAACAGATGAAGAAGCTCAAGGCAAGGGAGCACGAGGAGGCTTCTGGGGCATGGAGGTCTTTATTCTCACTGGAATTTAGGCTGAATAAGAGAAATGTATCTAGATAGGGACTTGGATTAACAAGAGAACTAGTGGTGTATGTGTACAGTACACTGAGAAACTATAAATCCGTCTTTTGGTAAGTAGAAATCCATTAGTATATTTTAAGCAGAGGAGAAAATACAGAATGTTTTATTTTCAATAATAATTCAGATTATTAGGACTGAGGATTTGGATCAATGCTAAAGTGATTTTTCAGTATGTGCAAGGCTATGGGCTTGCACCCATAGCTAACACCACATACATGTGTGTGCATGCACATACACACACACACACACACACACACAGAGAGAGAGAGAGAGAGAGAGAGAGACAGACAGACAGACAGACAGACAGACAGACAGACAGACAGAGACAGAGACAGAGACAGAGATAGAAAGACAGAGAGGCAGAGAAAAACAGACAGAGAGAGCTAACCAGGGGCATTACCTTGACCAGGTGTATAATTCTATGCTAATCTTGTCAAGCAGTAACTGGGACTAGAACTTGGATAATGACAATTGCTATGAGAAGGGTAAGCTGATTCTGCCTGTTCCTCTCCAAACTAAACTTTTGGCATACCTTCATGTTCAATGAATCAGTATATTAATAGATAGAATTTGTGCTACATTAAAGACTGAAATCCCCTTTGGCGTCAAAGGAAAATAGAATTGGATTTTATCTAGTAGTTGTCATTTACAATAATTTCTGAATATATATAGCATAAATTTTATTAACATATAATGGTCAATTAACCTGTAGTATCTACGCATTAACTAACATGAGTGGGAGAGTTTCTTATGTGTGTGTTAAGTAGTGATATATTTGCAATACACAGGTTGACATTATTATAGGTAAATGCTTGCCAATGAATTAGCTCAAATAGCGCAATATGTATTCTATTAACATTATTTGATTAATGGGAAATGTCTATCATGGGAAAAGGGTACATTTTAAAAATTAAGTAGAACACCTACTTATTTCAAATTTAATGAAATAAAATCTATAGACTAATTTCAGAAATCCTTATCTAAGACAATATGCAAAGTTCCTTTGAGGTGAACAATAGGTATTATATTAAGTTAACATAAACCTAATTAATGTTTTTATACACCCATCTGCTACTGAATCTCAGCAAAAACACCATCTGCAACCTGTACTTTTCAGGATTTCTGGAGTACACTTTAAAATGCTATCACCAAAAAATGTGTTACTCAGAATCTCTTAGTGATGTTCATACATAGAAAAGTCTATGCTATCATTTTGTCCTGCTAACTTTATCTTACTGGATTCCACATTTGCAGGAAGACTTTTTAAGTCTATTCTTCTTCACAGTTGATATCTGCTTCACAAGTCAGGATTCTTTTAACAGGTTGGGAAAAAAATGATGCTTTGCCTATTTTCCTGTGATTTATTTTTAGCTTTCTCCATATGTTATGTACTTATACCTATGTAGGAGTAATCACTCTTTGCTTGATTGTACTATGAAGAGATAATAAGCAAAATTCATTGCAAGGATAAGAATAAAATATCAATTACTTTCTTTATGCACTCCCTAATAGCATCATCTTGTGGCAGAATTATAGTCCCCACATAACATTCAGAAACTGGAAAAGATGAAATGCATGCCTTCTTGAATTGATCTTGATCATTTCTGCACAATTCACCAATCAAAGAAAGGCTAAAAAAGATAGCTGGATTTGTGGGTTTGTAATTTGCTAGCTGTTTCAGAATAGGCAATTTTCATATTTGAGTTGCTGATTTCTTTCCAGCCTTAAAAATAAAATGATATTTATAAGAGAAATAATGCCTCTGCATCAATATCTTCATACGTATCAAGACAATGCTGACATGAAAGTTTCTTTCACATTGGGTATGTTTCATGGTGTTGTAAGATGCTGTATGGGACACCAGGAAAGGAAAATCATCCTCAGCTCCACCCAGTTGTGAACCTTTCATGTTACAATGACCAAACCAGCAAGACATGATCTTTGGAACGATAATGACATAAATATTATGAGGGTAACCACCCACTTTTGAAAACCAGAGTCAAAGCCCACTTCAAAGGAGAGAACTTGTTCTCCATACTGCAATAAATGTAGCCAGAAACCCTTGGTCTGGAAGTTTATAAGTCATGGGGAGAATCTACTACTTTTATTTTGCTAAACTAGCATGGTATTAAATTGTCTTTTAAATATTTAACTTCATATCCCTACATGAGAGCATCTCTCAGCCTTGTCAGAGAAGTTTAATTTTGCAATTTAGCAGTGTTTTATCTACCTTCCTAGTGCTGCAAGCTTTTCAACATAGTTCCTGTTGTAGTGGCCCCCAATCATAAAATTATTTTGTTGCTGCTTAATAACTGTAATTTTCTACTGGTATGAATCATAATTTAAATATCTGTGTTTTCTGATATCTTAGCTGACCCGTGTGACAGTGTTGTTTGACACTCCCTCTCAAAGGAACCATGACCACAGGGTGAAACCTCCTGCAAAAGAAGGAAGTTAGTAAAAAGATTCACAACTGGTAAAAGTGAAGAGAACAAGATATTGTGAGGTAACATCTGTATCACACTCCCTCACATGAGCTAGCTTACTCACACAGAAGAATTACTTGCATGCCTTTGCTTTTCCTGGATGGCTTTTGACAATTAAAGGCCATGCAGGTGGTACTAACTGGGGTCCAGTGGGATTAAAAGCAATAGCAAACAAAAACAAACAAACAAACAAAAAAGAGGACACAGAGTTGGGAGGGGAACATGGTGAGAGGACTCTAGGAGGAGTTGGAGGGAAGACAGGAATGGATATGATCAAAATACATTGTATACTCGTATGAAGTTTTCAAAGAATAAATACAAAATACATTTGAAAAGAAAGAGTGCCACTTGCCTAAATCATTTGCAGAATACTCTGGTGTTTAGGATGCTAAATGTATACTAAAGATTTGTGCTCAGTCCAATGGATGGTTGTGAGCCTCTACTTCTGTATTATTTGGGCACTGTCAGAGTCTCTCAGGAGACAGCTAAGGAGCTAGAAAAAGGACCCAAGGAGCTGAAGGGTTTGCAGCCTCTTAGGAAGAACAACAATATAAACTAACTAGTACCCTCAGAGCTCCCAGGGACTAAACCATCAATCAAGAGTACAAGGTGGGACTCATGGTTCCAGGTACATATGTAGCAGAAGATGGCCTAGTCAGTCATCAATGGTAGGAGAGGCACTTGGTCCTGTGAAGGTTCTATGACCCAGTGTAGGGGAATGCCAGGTCCAGGAAGCTGGAGAGCATGGGTTGGTGAGCAGGGGGAGGGGGAGGGAATAGGGGTTTCTTTCGGAGGGGAAACTGGGAAAGGGGACATCATTTGAAATGCAAATAAAGAAAATATCTAATAAAAATAAATTAAAAAAAAAAAGGTTTGTAAGTACATTCAAGGATGGAAAGTTTTTGTTCTTTATGTGTTATCCATGCATAGAACTGACCTTTTAAGCACTTTTAGAAGAAAGTAAAATTCTAAACAGCAATACTGGCTGTATAATTTATTGTTTCTATGAGATCCAAATGTTTTAAAGTCATCAGCATAAAGTTTTTTATATAGGACACTGCTCACCTTTGAGTCATGTATCATAAAATTTGGATAGCTCTTCTTATCCAGCACTCACTTTGACCTCTATAAAGACTGAATGAGAGGTATTCTTGAACCTAAATTCCCTACTCAAGACAAGGAAACATTCCAATGCTGCCATTGTTTCAAAGCCTCCATCAAATATCCAACCTCTGACTAGTGCTGGGTCTGTGGCTAAATGTTACTTGGCACTTGGGTAGGCTAGCATATGACAGGTTTGCCCATTACAAAGAGTTAAACTTTCTGAGAAATTGCTTGTCAACTATCTCTAACAATAAGTGCTCTTATTATCCTCTGTAAATCTTAGATTAGATGTAACTTGTATCTGTTGTAGGGTAGTTTTATACTCAATCTTTAAAGCAGAGATATTTCAGAAAATGACAAGCAATTAAAAAGTATCCTTCACAGGTTCATGAGAACAACAGCCAGAAACCAAATAATTCTGGGAAAAACTGGGCTTCTCATCATTTTAGTTCGAACTGGCATCTATCTGATCACCATCTAGTTGTATTTGTGAAGTAATAAGCAAGTGTTCTATTCTACTTTTTAACTAAACAAGGAAGACAGTAACCAAACATATAAGACTATGATCAATATTATCCCCATGTAAATAGAAATCCCAGTCTATTTTGATTTCATCATACAGTTTCTTTAGATTCAAGCATGTAGAGGAATAAATAAGTAGGTTACAGATCATGGTGGAGAGCATTTTCCATAAGCTATGGAATTTGGAATTGTAGTAAAAATTCAAGCATTATGCAAATTTAGTTTATTCTTCATGAAAAAAAATGTCAGAGTCCATGTATTTTACAATGCTAATCCCAATATATTTCCATTTTGTTTAAAATCAGTTAACAACCAAGATAAACATGAAAATATCTTCTGAATATCATGTCTTCCTGCTAAGGCATATGTTGATGTGAAGATTATTATATCCTCATGAACAAAGTCTGCTGTTCATGCCAGAACAGTACCTAAAAGGGGGAACAAAATACCCATGGAAGGAATTGCAGAGACTAACTATGGAGCAGAGACTGAAAGAAGGACAAGCCAGCCTGATATAGCTGTCTCCTGAGAGGCTCTGACAGTACCTGACTAATACAGAAGTGGAGGCTCATAGCCATCCATTGGACTTAGTACAGGGTCCCCAATGAAGGAGCTAGAGAAAGGACCCAAGGAGCTGAAGGATTTGCAGCCCCTTAGGAAGAACAACAATATGAACTAACTAGTACCCTCAGAGATCCTAGGGACTCAACCACCAACCAAGGACTATACATGGTGGGACTCATGGCTCCAGCTGCATATGTATAGTAGAGGTTGGCCAAGTCGGTCATCAATGGGAGGAGAGGCCCTTGGCCCTGTGAAGGTTCTATGCCCCAGTGTAGGGGAATGCCAGGGCCAGTAAATAGGAGAGGGTGGGGTGGTGAGCAGGGGGAGCGGGAGGGAACAGGAGTTTGTTCTTGTTTTTGATTTTTGGGTTTTTTTTTTTTTTTGGAAGGGAAACTGGGAAAGGAGATATCGTATGACATGTAAATAAAGAAAATATCTAATAAAATAAAATAAAAAGAATTTTACATAAGCACCAAAAAGGTGACCAAAGCTTCACAGTTCAAAAAAAAAAAAAAAACGAGTATAGTCCCAATAATATAGCCCAAGCAATTAAGAAAACGATTCATGAGGAATGCATACCATGAGCGAAATATTATACAAAATATCCTATATTGTTCATCATTGTGGAGCTAATAGCACAATTCATTGGCATCCTCAAGGATATCTCATAAAAATATTATTTTCAGGTTTGATTATTTTCCCAATTTTCTTGGGTAATACAGTGATATTGTTTGTTATATTGCTGACAATATAAATGTGAGTTTTAGAGAAAACAAAATACTTCTTCCCAACATCATGAAGTTTTTGTTGTTGTTGTAATTGTCATTGTTATCTTTACACAGCTTCAACATATTAGTCAACAGGTAAAAATGAAGGGAATCCTAAACAATAATTGTCTTTTATTTCCTAAGTTTCTTAGCTCATCTCTCAGGAGCTAATTTCTGATGGTTGTTTTTCTTTAGAGTTCATTATGGTTCTCCTAAAACAAATGGGCTCATCTGGGACAGCTGTCAACTCTGCACTTACCCATATTATCTCCAATATAGAGGCTGTTATATAGTTGATTCCCTTAAAGAATTAATTTTCAAGAAAGAAAGAAAACAAGTTAATCTGGTAGGGCAAATGAATAACTTTTTTTAATGACCTAAAAAATAAAGTAGTAATGAATAACTAAAAAATTCCAGATGCTAATGGCCCCCATGTTGAATAGTATATTGGTAAAGAGTACCCATTTCTATGAATGTCAACAAGTGATTATTTAATGAAACATCAACTCTAAATGGTCCTAAATGTGCTTTTATAGAATAAAATTTTAAAATATTATTCTATATTATATATTTATGTTATAGTATGTAATATATAATGTAATAAAATAGAATACCATTATTCTACATTATAATATAATATATATACATAACATAACACACATTATTACATATTATATATACACAT
>NW_022196904.1:166377666-166392166 GCF_008632895.1 Mastomys coucha | reverse complement strand
ATATTATTAATATAAATATATAATATATACAAATATAATATTTTATATAAAATAAATATATTATAACATATGTCATAATATATTATAGAATAATGGTTTTCCTTTTATTTTGAAGACTCTTTACTATTATATAGTCTCATTTTGATTTATTTCCACTTTATATAAATCTTTAATGGACTGTTTATAGTCTCACAGCAGAGGATTTCTACTTGGAACTTTTAACGTATGACAACTAATCAGCTTTCCATATTTTGTTTTAATTATCCAACCCACTGTGATGGTACAAACCATCCAGTTCCAGGGAAAAAGTGAATTTATCCATGCAACATATGAAAACACTATCCCTTAAATAGACTGTAATAGCAGCTCTCCCTTCCCATATGGGGAATCTTTCTTGTGTGTATTTCCTGTGAGTGTGAGCTTCAGCTTTCAATAAAAATTAGCTAAGCGGCGAGGCATTGCTTTTTCTTAGTCTCTATTTGATAAATTGATAGAAAAAAGAATCATTTTCTATTAATCTAGAAGACATCATCCTGATGTCATTTGCTGGATAGTAGATTGAAAGATAAAGAATCGATCTTTTTCCTTATTTGGGACTATTGACAGAATTGTATTCTGTAACCTCAATGGTGATAACATTAACACTCAGATATGTGTATACTATACACCAAATCCTCCTAAAGCTCTAGACTGGACCCTCAGACCCAACAAGTTTGTCTATTAAGGGAAGGTCTGCTTCTCACGGATATTCCTAATATTTGTGCATCAAGAAAGGGGGTGATTCCTCATTGCCATGCCTATAGCTAAGATTCCTTTAAGGGTATAGAATCTTTTCAAGTTTAATTGTTTTGTTTGAAAATTAGGTCAATTAATTTCACAATGCTAAATCTTGTCATTAGATTTCTATAGTCAGAATATATTTAAAAAATCAGACTATATTTAACTCATCCACTTTAATGGAACCTATATAGGACTGAGTTAAGTCCTGTGCATATGTGTTATGCTTTTGTAACTTGGTGTACTTGTGCCACTCCTAACAGTGACATTAAAGGTACATCTGATTCTTTTTCTTGCTCTTGAAACACTTTTGCTCCTACTGAGTGCCTTATTCAGCTTTTACATAAGGGTTTGTGCCTAATCTTATTATAACTTGTTATGTCCTTTTGGTTGATATCTCTGGGAGGCCTGTCCTTAAGGGAAATGGAGGAAGAGAGGATCTGGGAATAGAGAAGTTGGGGGTGGCAAGGTCTAGGAGGAGTGTAAAGGAGGGTAAACTGGTTGGGATGTGACATATGAGAGAATAATAAATTTAAAAGAGAAAGAAAGAGGAAACAAACAGAAAAAAGTCACATACTGATTTGTCTATTTCATCACAGGTTTCTCATGCAGAAGTAGCAAAATTATTTATCATCCTTAGGTGGTCTGTCACAGTTTTTTACATGCTTGAATATTTGTATGGCCTAGATGTTCTTCATGAGACAGGATTTATATTCGTTTATGATTTGTTTGGTTCCTCTTTATCAGAAATTATAGAGTAGGAAATGGCATATATTTAGAAAGATTGTAATTAGTGTAGGAAAGAGTGAAAAAACAAAGCAGCTCAGAAATCCATTTATGACCATCTGTTTACCTTACCTAAAGGTTGTCAAATGGAGAAAAGCATGAAAGCACAGACTTTTACAAAAATGTGAAGTTATCAAAGAGGAAGTAAAACAAGCCTCCTTTCCTCTCAAGTACGGAGAAAGCTTGAGAAAAAGACTGCATGTTACAGAAACGTGTCCTATGCAGATATGTTTCCATTGAAACAAAAGAAATTACATAACCATATTGTTTTAAAGGTGCTGCCTTGAATATCAAGTTTATTCTACACAAGTTGCTGTTGTGTATATCAGCATTTTGGGGGGAAATTTGCTTTATTTTAAGGATATACTAAGAACCCACAAGAAATGTGAGAAATACAATCTTGGAATCTGTAATAGATTCTCAGGATTGCCTGCAATTTGTCTTGTGCATGGTTGTGTGCTTCATTATAAGTGTAAGTGATCATTTTTATGAAGGCTGTTGTATTAGTCAGAATTCTCTATAGCAACAAATCTTGTAGAATGAATATATATATATATGCATTTGAATATATATACATATATGCATTTGTTTGATAAATACATGGGATATATATCAAACAATGTGTATACATATATATTAAGGGGATTTATTAGAATGACTTAGAGGCTATGGTCCAACTAATACAACAATGGATGACTAGGAATGAAACCTTCAAGAATCAGGAAGTTCTCAGTCCACTAGTGTGGTGTCTAATGCGACATTCAGTAAACACTGGAAACACTGATTCTGAAGAAGTAGGTTCTAATGCCGGTGAAGGAATGGACTTGTAAAACTAGCAAGCGGGCAAAGAGCAAAAGCTTCCTATCTCCGAGTCCTATGTAGGCTTCCAGCAGAGGGTGTAGTCAAAACTAAAGGGGTGTCTTCCCTTCTCAAGATCCAAACTAAAGATAGCCATGTGCTTTTCTGACTCAAAAGTCTGGACTAGAAGTGGATCCACCCACTTCAAACCAAGCAGCAAGTATCTCCAAGGTGTGCTCTCAATTTCTGATTTTTAGTTTATTCCAGACGTTGCCAAATTGACAACCTAGAATAGCCATCACAATCAGAAGAAGAAAGTGCCAGGGCCAGCTTCAGAATAACTGGAAGTGGAAGCTCAGAATCTCATCTTCTTTGTTCCAAAGCAAAGTGTAAATCTGAGGTTTTACTTAAAATGCTAACCCTGCCTAGTCCTCTGCTCATGTGTCCCTTGTTTCCCTAAGTTTTTTTTTTTTAGTTCAGAATTCTAACAGACCTTCAAAGAAGACCTAGTACCAATACTTCTCAAACCATTCCACAAAATAGAAACAGAAAAAAACTCTACGTAATTTATTCTACAAAGTCATGGTTACACTGATTCCTAAACCACAAAAAGATCTAACAAAGAAAGAGAACTTCAGACCAATTTCCCTTATGAATATAGATGTGAAAATACTCAATAAAATTTTTGGAAGCCAAAACCAAGAAGACATCAAAATGATCACTCAACATGATTAAGTAGGCTTTATCCCAGGGATACAGGGATACTTCAATATATGGAAATCCAATAATGTAGTCCACCATATAAACAAACTCAAAGAAAAAAATCACATGATCTTCTCAATGGATGCTAAAAAAAGCTTTTAACAAAATATAGCACCCCTTTATATTAGAACACATGGAGGGATCAGGAATTCAAGGCACATACCTAAACAAAATAAAAACAATATACATCAAACCAATAGCCAACATCAAATTATACGGAGAGAAACTTAAAGCAATCCCATTAAAATCAGGGACAAGACAAGGCTGCCCACTCTCTCCTTATTTATTTAATATAGTACTTGAAGTTCTAGGTAGAACTAAAAGGAGGGCTAAGGTATATAAATTGGAAAGGAAGAAGTCAATATATCACTATTTGCAGATGATATAATAGTATACATAAGCAACCCAAAAAATTCTACCAGAGAACTCCTATAGCTGATAACTTCAGCAAAGTGGTTGGACAAAAATTAACCCAAACAAATCAGTAGCCTTTCTCTACACAAAGTAAAAGTGGGCTGAGAAAAATTAGGGAAACTACATTCTTCACAATAGTCCCTACCTTCTTATGAGCTTCCTTGTTCAAATCGCTAGTTCTATGGGCTTGTAAGGAAACTGCTATTCAATAGGTATTTCTTCTCAACTGAAACACTTTCATCTGCAAGGAAGATTATAGATCCAAAGAGCTCAGACAAGACTTACAAGACCCCCCTCTAAAGTTTATCTAACAGCAAAGGCACTTGGGAGAGGAGATTCTCTTCCACGGAGCTGCCACCAAGTTTGCAGGAACCTTGGAGATGCTTTGTTAACTATGACCCATCCTGAGTGGATTTTTAAATGATGTAGCTCTTTGAGTCACCTACTATTCTTCAAGCAACCCCAAGAACCTCAGTGGATCACCAGGCTAGATTTGAGTGATTCATTTCATTGGTCTGTCCTTGGTGCCTTATCTGGGGTGAAAAGACATTTGTTATGTCTCTCAAAGACACTTTACATAACTACTAGAGCAGGGTTTGAAAATTTTGATTTCAAACCTGGCTATTCCTAATAACTGTAATACAGAAACCTATCATGTTATTCCAAGGCACATAGGTGTCACTGTATGTAAAATAAATAATAATAAAATAAAGAATGTGTGTTTCTACTTGAATTATATGACCAGTGTATGAAATGACCCCGTGTATTTAAAGTGATTAGTGCAAGCCCCCTGTAGAGCAAGCATTCAAGCTAGTCAGTTGACTGTGAATGCTTCCTGATATGTCTTGATTTCTGGTATTTAAAGTTCACAAAATTACTTTCTTTTGTTTAGAACTTGAATCCTGCTTTTTAAATTAATCAGATCTTCTTCTTTTACTTGTGTGTTGTGTTTATTAGACTTGAATAGGCAACAAGATTCTGTCTTTGACCACTCTATGTTGAGCTGGATTATATGAATGACTGACATAAGTCAATTCATGTAGAAATAGCAAACATATAAACTAAAAACTTTTAAAAGATGTTTTAGTTTCAATAAAATGATGGCTGTCTCTTTATACAAAGTATAAAGTAAAGTTGGACAGTCATTTGGGAGATTCTGTATTCATTACTTGTTTGATATATACATTAAAAACAAATCTACAGAAGAGTCAAAGAGATGACTCAGTGGGTAAAGGTGCTTGCTATGTATATAAGCCAGAAGGCCTGAGCTTGATCATTGAAATTTAAGCAACTGTGGAAAATAACTATCTCCACAAGGGTTTCCTCTACCTTACACACACACACACACACACACACACACACACAAACATATTGTATATATATACATGTATATATATATATGTGATATATATATATTATATATACATACATATGTTAGCCCCATATGAAATATATTTATATATGTATGTATGTATATATTTATAAATCTGTGTAAAGAAATCCTTGAAACCTCAACAATGGCAGTCCTGATTGTTCTAGAGAATAACAAAAATGTCTTCCCTTGTTTTTTATGTTTGGCCTATATTCTGGGTTCAGAGCCTTCAGAGATAAAATATACTCCGAACTTTCTTTAGAGAAAATTAGAACTCTATTTTCCACTGTGCAGGAGATATATGTACCATAAAGTATGGGCACCTGGACAGCACTCAATGATTTGTGATCCTTTAGCAGGTCACCCAAGCTCATTTACATAATTGTTTTCCCCATTATTTCTGGACTAGCTAAGGACAAAAATAAAAGTAATTAATTATTTAATATTCTCAGGTCACATAAGTTAGTTGGACTTAAAGGATCCTAGCAGCTTTCAAATGCCACAGTCCTTGAAATAATGTGCTATGAATATGGGTTCCTAAAATATGCAGTTTGGTGGCATTGATTTTCCAAACCTTTTATAAATTAATACCCTTCCTTTTCTGAACTGAATTATCATGTATTATTCAGATGTTATTTGAATTTACCTTCAACTGTTGACAAAGAACATAACAACGATATTTTATGAGCATAAAATTGCTTTTAAATTATTATACAAACAGTAAGAAATAATGTCTCCATTTGAACAGATCAAAATATTTCATTTTTAAAAATTATCACATAGCCAAATTACAATGGCTACATAGTCCAATTTTCATTGATGGGACCCAAAACAAATAATAAAAATAACACACATTCAACAGTCCTTCTTCTAGAGTCTCTTAATCTTACACACAACATATAGTTATGGTGAGTATGGTTTGATCATTTTTCTTTACAGAGAAGCACTTTTTTTTGGAGTTTTTTGAGACAGAGTGTCTCTGTGTAGGTAGCCCTGGAACTCACTCTGTAGACCAGGTTGGCCTCAAACCCAGAAATCTGCCTGCCTCTGCCTCCCAAGTGCTGGGATTAAAGGCGTGTGCCACCACTGCCCACCACAAAGAAACTTCTTGAATCCTGTCATAGCTCATATGAGCTAAGACACAACCATTCCAATGTCATAATCTTGGATTTTATTTTTTCAGTTTTTTCTAATTCTTGTAAGGTTGTAACCTTGCAAAATGATGGCATAAGAATTAAATAGGATAATCTAGTCAGATTGACAGTGAATGCTAGACAAACAGTCCTGATGTGGAGATAAATGTGGGTCTGAATTTTGACAGAGAACCCAGGAATCTGTGGCCTCTTAGGAGATCTAATTCTATTGTGGTTTTTATGAGATATGAATGGAGGTACTCATTATATCAGTGGTGAATGTAATCTCATTATTGCCTTTGATTCCCTATGGGATATAGTGAGAATCGCATTATTGTAGAAAAGCTGCAGTCTTCCAAATTTCAATAGTTATGAGTTCAGAATGTATCTAACCTATCCAAATTCCATGACTATGAGCATATACTACGTGAGTTCTTAATTTCTAAAAAAAAATAAAATGTGGGAAACATGAAATTTTAGCAATGAAAATTTCACCATTTTTAGGTGCAAGAAATATACAAATTGAGCTGAGATTTTTGCTTAGCAGCTTCATTGGATAGACTTTGCTATGGAAGTTTACTACCATGTTAAGTTTAAAGGTTATGTAAAATCAAGGCTTAAATACTGTACACACTCACACATACACACACACACACACACACACACACACACACTCACACACACTTAAAGATAGCCCTGATGATACTACATGCTGTTATATACAACCTTTTTCCTTAATGTTTGAGGAGACGATTAAAGAAGATGTAAAGGTATTGTTTAGTACAATGATTTATATTTTCTAACATTAATTGAGCTATTACTCAATTTTAGCCAAAGAAATCTTGAACAAAAAGAGTACTGTGAGAGGTATCACATTAAAAACATGATAATGTTGGAAAATATACAGATCAATGGAATGAATTGAGAATCCAGTTTTAAGTCTACATAACTATAGCTTCCAAAAACATGCATTGGAATAAATGGCATCTTCAACCTTCGCTCCTTCCAGGTCCCGCCTCCAACAGTTCTTTATCCCTCTCCCTCCCCTTTGCTTCTGAGAGTGTGTTTCCCCATCCCTCCATCCCCCACCCTTCAACCACCTCTGACCCCCACTTCACACACATAACACCCCCACACCACCCTGCACTAAAATACTTAAATATAAAGATTTAGTTCCATCCATTTGCCTGCAAATTTCATGACATCATTGTGTTTGATAGCTGAGTAGTACTCCATTTTGTAAATGTACCACATTTTCTATACAACTTAGCAATTTTTGATCTTAGAACCCGAACCATTAGTGTTATGTTCAGGAAATTTTCCCCTGTGCCAATGTGTTTGAGGGTTTTCCCCACTTTCTCTTCCATTAGATTCAGTGTATCTGGTTTTATCAGGAGGTCCTTGATCTACTTGGACTTGTGCTTTGTACAAGGAGATAAGAATGGATCTATTTGCATTCTTCTACATGCAGACTGCCAGTTGAACCAGAACCATTTGTTGAAAATGCTGTCTTTTTTTTTTTTTTTTTTTTTTTTTTTTTTTTTTTTGCACTGGATGGTTTTTGACTTCTTTGTCAAAGAACAAGAGACTTTAGGTGTGTGGATTTAATTCTGGATCTTAATTCTATTCCATTGATCTACCTCTTTGTCTCTGTCTCAATATCATATAGTTTTTATCACTATTGCTTCGTAGTACAGCTTGAGGTCAGAAATGGTGATTCCCTCAGAACTTCTTTTATAGTTGAGAATAGTTTTTGCTATCCTGGGTTCTTTGTTGTTCCAGATGAATCTTAGAATTTCTCTTTCTCTCTCTGTGAAGAATTGAGTTAGAATTTTGATAGGGATTTCATTGAATCTGTAGATTACTTTTGGTAAGATGGCCATTTTTACTATGTTAGGAGCCTGGTATAGTTGTTTCCTGAGAGGCTCTTCCAGCACCTGACTAATACAGATGCAGATACTCACAGCCAAACATCTCACTGAGCCCAGGGACCGCAAGGACTTAGGGGAAGGAATAAAGGAGCTGAAGGGAATTGCAACTCTATAGCAAGAACAACAATATCAACCAATCAGACCCCCCACCAGAGCTTCCAGGGACTAAAGCACCAACCAAAGAGTATACATGGGATCCATGGCTCCAATTACATATGTAGCAGAAGACTGCATTATCTGGCATCACTAAAAAGAGAGGCCCTGGGTCCTGTGGAAGCCTTATGTCCCAGTGAGGGGGATGCTGGAGAGATGAGGTAGGAGTGGCTGGGTAGGTGGAGGAACACCCTCATAGAGGCAAAGGGGAGGGGTGTTGGGATGGGGGGTTTATGGAGGAGAGACCTGGAAGGGAGACAACACTTGAAATGTGAATAAATAAAACAGCCAATAAAAAATAAATATTTAGAAGAATGATACTAGATCCTTATTTCAAGACCTACATAAAACTGAACCCTGAATATATCAAAGACTTTAGAATGAGACATGATAGCCTGAAATGTCTAGGGGGAAAAATCAGGATATATATTTCAACATATGAGCATAGTATAAAACCTTTCCGAATATGACTCTGGTAATGAGAGAAGTAACATCAACCCTCAACAAATGGAATTTCATAAACCTCTTTACATTTATTTTTAATTTACTTACTTTCCAAATGTTTCCTCCCTTCCAGGACCCTCCTCCAAAAGTTCTTTGCCCCTCCCCATCCCCTTTGCTTCTGAGAGGGTGCTCCCCAACCCTCCTTCCCTCACCCCTCAACCACCTCTGACCCCACCTTCACACACATAACACCCCCAACCCCCACCATCACCCTGCATCCTCCTTCTCTCAAGGAGGGAAGGCATCAAGTCTACAGGATTAGGCACATTCCCTCTCAGTGAGGCCAGACTAGGCAGTCCTCTGCTACAAATGTGCTGGGGACCACAGAACAGTCTGTGTATGCTCTTAGGTTGGTGGCTTAGTCTCTGGGAACTCCCAGGGGTCCAGACTAGTTGCTTGTTTGTCTTCCTTTCTTTGTCTTCCTATAGGATTACCATTCCCTTTAGCTCCTTCAGTTCTTTCCTTAACCCATAGATGGCCCCAAACCTCAGTCAAATGCTTGACTATAAGTACCTGCATCTGTCTCAGTCAGACACTGTCAGAGCCTCTCAGAGGACAGCCATGCTAGGCTCCTGCCTGCCAGCATAGTATCACATCAGCGATAGTGTCAGAGTTTGGTGCCTGCTCATGGGATGGATCCCAAGTTGGACCAGTCACTGGCTGGCCTTTACTTTAATCTTTGCTTCATTATTGTCCCTGTATTTCTTTTAGACAGGAATAATACTGGACCAAATCTTGAAGATAGGTTGGGCCCTATACCTCCTCTGGGGGTCCTATCTACTGGAGGTGGCCTCTTCAGGTTCCATCTCCCCACTGCTCGGCATTCAGCTAAGGTCATCCCCATTGAGTCCTGGGAACCTCTCACATCCCAAGTCTCTGGGATTTTCTAAAGGTTCCTCCCATCCTTCACCCTCCCACACACACACACGCACAGCTTCATATTTCCATTCATTCTACTGGCCCTTTGGGCTTCTATCCTGCCTCACAACCTCATATATAATTCTGTTCACTTTTTTCCTCCCCGTCCCCTCTCCCACCCAGAACCCTCCCTCCATCTGCCTCCCATGATTATTTTGTTCCCCTTTCTAAGTAGGATTCAAGCATCCTCACTTGTGCCTTTCTTCTTGTTAAACTTCTTATGGAAAAAACTAAAAACTAATTATATTTGTTCAATAAAGTAAATTATTAACAAATGAGGCAGCCTACAAAAAAAAAAAACCACTTTAAAAATGTTCAAGGAGATCTGATACTCTCTTCTGGGCTCTGTAGGCACTTGCACTCTATGTATACCCTACGCTCATAAAAGTAAAAGTAAAAGTAATATTTTTTGAAGTAGAAAAAAATCATTTAACATCTTTAGCCATTGAGGAAACAAATATGAAAACTACTTTAAGACTCAATTTTACCTATTTAGAATGTATATCAATAGTAAAAATTACAACATATATTGGAGTAGATATGGGAAAAGGAGACTCCTTATTCATTGTTGATGGGAGTGTAAGCTTCTTCAGCAATTTTGGAAAGCAATTTTAAGATATCACAAATGATAAATATAAAAATATAGAAATAAAACTATAATAATCCAAATATATAATTTCTTTGGCTTATACCCACAGAAAGCTCTATCTAAATATATAGAGTTTTTGTATATTCATGCTTTTTGTTGCTTTATTTGCAATAGATAGGAAATGGAATCTGCCTACATTTCCCTCAACTAATAAACATATAATAAAACCAATAGAATTATATCAGCTGAAAGTAAATTAAAATCTGAAACTATGTAACTATAAACATATTTTAATCTAGAGAATTATTTTTCACATTGTCTCTCATATATGGATCCTATTCTTGAATCTTTAGCTATATATATTTAATTTTAAGTACCTGTGAAAGACAAGAAATTAGAAAGAAACCATTGGGAGCTCCTTAAGGGGAATAATAGAACATGTGTAAAAAGCAAGTGTGAAGGGAATTCTGAGTGTGGAAAGATTTAATCATGGAAAAGAGAAGAGAAAAAAGGAAGTGAGCAAGGGGGCTAACCAAAATGAAGAGCTTGTAAAAATCCGTTTGGAAATCTGTTATATTGTAACTTGATTAAAATATACAAGTAAAAATAATTAGGAGTAAGATACAATGCATAGCTGTTTATTTCTGTATTTAGGAGCCAAGGACTACTAAGGAGGAGGAGGTGGAGAGGAAGAAGAAAAAGAGAGAGAGAGAGAGAGAGAGAGAGAGAGCAAAAAAGAAAGAAAGAAAGGAAGGAAGGAAGGAAGGAAGAAAGAAAGAAAGAAAGAAAGAAAGAAAGAAAGAAAGAAAGAAAGAAAGAGAGAAAGGTTCCCAATGCCAGATGTGAGATACTTCCAATATGAGATGCTAGAGAGCAAGGTTCTAGAGGTCCCTGACCAATACAGATCCTTGCCACTCCTCTACTTTGTTCACCAAAGCTAAATGATAAGACACTACTGCTGAAGACAACACATTCCTTGGTTAAGACATAAACTAAGCTGAAACTTTCTCCATGTTAGCTAGATTTTATGTTAGCTATAAGATACGAAGAGGCTCTTGGATAAAAGGCATCAGTGACCTGATTTTACTGTACAATCTACTAACTACAGTACCAACCTGAGTGGGCAAAATGAGCCAACCTGTGTAATAGTTACACGACTGTACAGGAAATAATTGATTACTCTCTTATTGGATTTTAGATCTGTTCCATATGAGATCAGAAAATGCCATGCCCACTCGTCTACTCCAGTAACGTCTAAAATATCAGGGGTAAAATCCTGATCACAGACAAGAGGCGTTATAACTTCAAAGGGAGTTTGTGCCTCCTGGGTATTCAGTCAGTCCTAGCATCCCCTAACTCAGAAGTAGCCCAGATATGTCCTTAAGAACTTGTGTGCTAGGTGCCCACCAAGATATGATTTATTAATAGCTAGACAAAAGTGGACATTGCTCTCTGACCTTTACCAATGTTCCAACATCTTAGCTAAACCCTGGCATGGAATTTCATAAAGAATGTTACCCATCCAGACTAATTGCCTTAACCACTGTGGGTAGGGCATTGAAGCTTACAGAATGGGAGACTTATCCCAGGGCAAGTTCAAGTAGAATCCTCATTCTCCGTCACATACTACAGCTGAACCACTCCTAGGAATCAGCAAGAAAGAGACTTGTCTCTACTAGCCTAGAAGATTAGCATAGTGGGCGTTTTACTAAGGATGGGCAGGACCTTGAGCCGAGTGTCTGTGAGAGACAGTGTGCAGCAGTCAGCATTCTAGATTTGAACTTTGAGTCTCATGCAGTCCATAGCCCCTGGTTCCAGAGCCCTCGGGCCACGGGGGTGCAGCGCCTATCCAGAAGAGGTGACTGCTTTAGACCCAGTGTGTTTCAGGTGGTCTTAGATGTACCTCAGCTGCTGAGCTGCCAGATTTCTCATTTCTCTTTTGTAATGACTGTAAAATTCTGATGCCATTTTTAAGAAATACATTCAGACTCAGCACTTCCTTGTGTTGACTCTGTCTGTCACTCGCCAAATTTTTTGCCCACCTGGCCAGAACTTTCATCCTGTGGAACAAGAGGTCCCTGCAACGAACCTAGTCCATGACAAGAAAATCCATATTTGTACCACAAACCTGGCCAAAAACACTTAACTGGGGAAGTCATAGTCCTAGGGTAGAGCACTTACTACTGTTGTTTAACTAAATTGGCATAGCATTAAGATGTCCTTTTAAAATACATGTTTACACTCATAGATCAAGTCTACTCTCAGTCTTAACCAAAATGACCTCTCTTTTTCATGTGAATGACAGGGAATATGAACACTCACACTTACTCAAGGTGTGAGAGTAAGTGTACAGTTGTATCTCAGCCCTAAATAAGATATTCATAAAAGTTCCTGTAAGGCTCAGGGAACATTGAATAAAATGGGATTGAAAACTGGAAGACCTAAAAGATAAGGTGGAGGTGCGAAATGACATCTTCAGGACATGGAACAACCAATGCCATCATGAATGCATAGCAACTTTGTTTTCCTTCATTAGACATACGCATGATGAAACCTATCTACAGTTTGCCATGAGCTTGGAAGAGGTTATAGGCTCCTAACATCCCCATATATAATATTGGTTACTGATAGATTCTGGAAGTTGAGGAGTTAATAGCTAATTCTTTCAGTTGCTTATCCATTGGTAAGCCTACAAGGTTCCAAAGGATAGTTCCAAACCTATTGTTACAAAGACAGCCCTAGATAAATTTAGTGGGTCAAAGAAACAAAATAGAAATAAATGAGTGTGGAAACGAGATTTGAAGAGAGGCAAATTGTTGATAATAATTTATAACATAGAAGAGATTGATTTAGGGATTTCAAAAATGAATACCAGAGAGACCCTACCCTTTTTAAACCATGTGAAGATATGAGAATATGGTTAGCTGGACTTGGAAAATAAGCCTCATCAGCCCTGGACCCTTCTGGTATCCTAACATTGAACATCTAGGCCCTAAAACTACAATTAGTATGCTTCTATATCTTATACACCATCCAGTGTGTCTTTCTATTTATAGTAGTCTGGACTAATGCCCTATAAGGCACTGTACTATCAAAGGCTTGGCTATTAACAGGTCCAGTGCTTGAAGGTGTAGTAAAGTACAGCCACTCTGAATGTGTGATTAAAATGGTCATCTCATACACAGAAAATGTATGGTTCTAAGATTTGCTTCACCCAGTTAAAAATATAAAAATGACTACTGTATGTGTTAGGCTACCTTAACATAAAAACTCATGTTTAATTAATATGTAAGCATAAGATTCTTGACATATGACTTGAATAATTTATGTAAATTGACATTTAGAAAATTAGTTATCAGTTGTGATCTTTTACAACTAAATTTTTAATGAATTCAGACTTTGTTGTAGGATAATGATTTTTCTACACCCATGACATTCAACCATTCATTAAAGCCTTCATGACCATATGTCATCTTCTAGTGATAGTAATTATATGTCCAGTATCTATCAATGATTGATTAATAAATCTACATGTAATTAGAACTATAGCCATTTGTTTAAAGTCAAATTCAGTGAGACTTTTTCCACTCAAAATGCCAAGACAAATGCAGGGTATATGTATGATAAATACCACTATAGTGTCTCATTGAGAATAATATGACAAATACATAAAAAATGGAACGTCCTCTGCCAGGATAGTTTTCTTTTAACATGTGTGGATTCTATTTTGTATCTTCAGTAGAAAAAACTTCAAATTTAAAAACTTTGATCTTTTTTAATACTGATCATCTCAGGCATATTATAAGGAAATCTATAGCTACTTCTTAATTCTATTAAAAAGCTGATTCTATATCCTGCAGGAAGATTCGACCACCTCGCTGGTTCTGCAGCTTCATCAGCTTCTCAGCATGCTCCCTTTCCTCATGAGATTGGTGGAGAAAGTATCTGGCAAAGTTCTTCAGAGCCACATCATCTCGGTCAAAATAACAAGACATAGACAGATAGACGTAGGAGGCATACAACTCCAGGTTGATCTGGCGGTTGATGGCAGCCTCTGAGTCCTGGTGGTAGTTCTGGCGCACTTGCGAGGGAGACGCGGTGGTCATGGTGGCGGCTGGGCGAGGCGCAGTGGGGACACTGGAGCTGTGTCGGGAAGAAAGGGCTGTGGCGGGAAGAGGCCAGCCAGCGGGGGTCGGAGGGGGTCGAGCACCGGGTTCCGTTCAAGCACTGTTGAAGCAGGAAACCACGGCGACTCTGGGCGAGAAGGAAACCAGACCAGTGATGACTGGGAGAGCGGGCTGAACGCAATGGAGTGTGCACTGCACTTGGAAAAGAGTGTGAATCAGTCACTACTGGAACTACA
>NW_022196904.1:166372360-166377431 GCF_008632895.1 Mastomys coucha | reverse complement strand
TGCACCAAAACATCTGCTTAAGTTCTTTTAATTTGTACCATTTCTTCAAATAAAGAATTTTGGTACCCCCCCTCAAAAAAAAGCTGATTCTATATTATTATTTACTATTTGCTATTGTGTAGGCCAGATTTTCATCACTATAACAAAAACCTGCAAGCCTGGTCTACAGATTCCAGGACACCCAGGGCTACACAGAGAACCTATCTTGGAAAAAAAAATTAAATGAGGAAAGTTTTATTCTGGCTTATGGTATCAAAGGTTCTTTCTGCCTAAGGTTGGTAGTATCATTGCATGAACCTGAAGGTAGCACAGGATATCATGGAGGCAATACGATGTAGCAGGAAATGCTCCCCACCTCATGACAGCCAAGACAGAGACAGGAACATACAAATATTTCAGGACAAGTTATTTATCTCATGTGTATACCACCAATTCAGCATAATGTTTCCAAGCATGGTGTAGAAAGAGTGGAGTTGACATTAATGCATGCTTGCTTCTTTATCACACTGCTCCCATATATCAGGATCAAAAGTTTCTTTTTGATCATATATCAGTGACAATATGTCACACACATATGTCTAGATGTATATGGAAAGGGTGGGTATGGAGTTATTGATGAAACAAGGCTATCAGATTCTTCCAAACTGTCAACCTTCAAGGCCTACCCCAGTGATGTACTTTGTCCAATAAGACTACTTTTTATGGATTCCATCACCTTCCCAAACTGTACCACCAACTTGGGACTAAGTGTTCAAATCCATGAGCCTATATCACACTGAAAGGCAGGTACCTAATTATCCCATACTCCATCTTGAGTAAAGGAAGTAAGATACTAATTCTCATCCTAAAGTTCAGATTCTACTAAAACTAATTATGTTTGCAAAAATGTTTTATTAAAAGAAAGATACATTCTTAGATTATTGTGGTCATTTGAATGAGACATAATCATAGGCTCATGTATTTAAACACTTAGTCCCAAGTGGTGGTGTTGTTTGGCAAGGTCATGGAATCCTTAAAATATAGAGTCTTACTGGATGAAGTACATCACTGGGGTGGGCTTTGAGGATTGATAGTTTTGCCTTACTCCCCAATGTCTCTCACTGCTTCTTGTATGTGAATTAAAAATGTGATCATTCTGTCTCCTGCTCCTGCTGCCAAGCCATGACTTATCTATGATGATAGACTCTAGACCTGTGGAACTGTAGACGAATAAACTCTTCTCTAAGTTGCTTTTGTTCATGATGCTTTGTCATAGTAACAGAGAAGTAATTAATGCCTTTATAATGCAAAATTTGTGTACACTTTTAAGTTAAAACATAAGTTTCAAGGAAATAGCAGGATTCTATCACCGTCATCATTGTCGTCCTCGTCGTCGTCGTTCAGAGTAAGCAACAGAGACAGAATTATCACTATCCTATGTTAAGTGGTAATGTCTGAGTGACTCTTTAAAAGGAGACTTACACCTTAGCCTTCTTTTCCTCCTTTCAAGCATTTGTTTTGTCTTTGATAATGAAGTTTTTGACAAAAGTTACAGATAAAATCTCTCTCTTCTTTTCACGTTTCTCCTATTGAACAAGTAAATTTGGTGTTAGAGTCTGCAGTATTCTACACATTATTTCTATCTGATGCATTACTAGAAGACACAGGAACACAGCCATTCATTGAGCTTCATTTTATAAAGAAGGTGTTTCACTTCCCCCTGTGTAAAAATATGTAAATGTTATAAAGAAAGAAATAATCTGAAAATACAAAATTTCAAGGTCTTACACATAAATCATGCAAAGTCCTGACTGACTTACAGAGTTAATGATGAGATAACTACAGTACAAAAGACATGGAAGGGTGAGGATGTCAACCAGGATGAGGAGACTGTACACAAGGTTGAGGGAGAACTGCTCATGGTGGAGGAGGTCACACATAGGGAAGGTAGGAACTGAGGACCTTTTGTCTCTAGCTGCAGAGTACAGTGGCTTCCAGATTCAAAAGTCAATATTGAGTTTCTACTTCACAAGAAGTTTGGGGTCCCCGATAGAGGAGATGGAGAAGGGACCAAAGGAGCTGAGGGTGTTTGCAAACCCATGGAGGGAGCAACAGTGTCAACAGGTCAGATCCCCCAGACCTCCGGGGGACTGGACCACCAACGAAAGAATACACATGGCTCTGGCCACATATGTGGCAGAAGATGGCATTGTTGGATATCAGTGGGAGAGAGGCCCTCGGGCCTGAGGGTGTTCAATGGCCTAGTATAGGGGAATGCCAGGGTGGGAGGATGGGAGTGGGTGGGTGGCAAAGCACCCTCACAGAGGCAGGGGGAGGAAGGATGGGATAGGGGATTTCTGAAAGGGAGACTTGGGAAGAAAAAAATACATAACTTAATTAGAAAAAAAAGTTTGGTGTGAAACTTGTAATGCATCATGTTCAACTTGAACCTAACTCCAAAGAAAGAAAAGAAACTGACTTGTTCTTACATATCACAGCAGAATAAGGCTTTGCTATAATCTGCAGGATAAATGGACAACCATGCAGCATGGGGTAAGTCCTACCTGACTGTGAAACTTGAAATGCATTCTGTGTCCAGAGACTGGGTGATTTGCACATCAGTCCTCCTTCCTCCTTGTAGCTCCAGTAAAATTACTCTAAATCATCTAGCAAACCAAGATTGGTGGTAGGCAAAGAAAGAATCTGACCAATGGGGGACTAGAGCCCCCTGCTTAGACAAAGCAGATTCCATAGAAGTTAGCACAGCAGAATTACAATGATATCTATCATCATTTGGCCCAGAAAAGTGTTACAGAGAAAGTAGTAGGAACATGTGTGACTACATAACCAAGTAGCTGGTGGTTCTGGAGCAACCATGGCACGCAGAGAAGGGTCCCTGGAATGGCACACAATGAGGGTTTTATGCCCACAGGCCAGGGTTATTCCTGTCAGTAGAGGATGGCTGAGTCTCCTATGAAGAAAGCCGGTGTCCAAACAATGGAACACATTTTCATCACCCACCTAGCCATACTAAAGGATAGTGCATCGCAGCCAGACATCAGTAGAAACTACAGCAACACTAGAACACATGCACTCAGTAGCTATAGCTAGCTTTCCAAAACTCACAATTTTTGTATTCAGGATGAACACTCAATAAGCAAGCTTACTAAGAACATTGAATTAACACTTTATAAGCAACTACGAATATTGAAAGAAAAGAGATGAAACACTTAATTCTAGCAGAGATCTAGATACACTGAACTATCAAGGCCATAACTTCCAGCTTCTCTGGAAGGAAACATTTCTGATTGAGCTATGCATACTTTACACAAATTCACAAAAGTTTGACTATATCATATATGTAAAACTTGCATGTAGCAGAACATGTATTGTGCATAGAATATATTTGTTGAAAAAAGGATTACAAAAGTGACATAGCATATTCTCTTAATATGAAAAGTAATACTATATACAATCTCTGTATACAATGATTTAAGTTAAATGCTGATGTATATGAAAAATATGTATTTAAACAAAAATAGGAATACTAGACACCTTACAACTGCTTTAAAGCTTTTACAAAGGACAAGTAAAATACTTGATATTTGAAATATAAATTTAAATGATTATCTAGAAAATGAACCTGAAAACTTATGAACTTCCCAACTATCTTGGAATTACTTCAATATTTTCCTTATTTTTTTGCTTTGGGTTTTCTTTATTTTTTTATTAGATATTTTCTTTATTTACATGTCATATGATTTCTCATTTCCCAGTTTCCCCTCCAAAAAAAAAAAACCCAAAAAACAACAACAAGCACAAACCCCTTTTCCCTCCTTCCTCCCCCTGCTCGCCACACCCACCCTCTCCTATTTACTGGCCCTGGCATTCCCCTACACTGGGGCATAGAACCTTCACAGGGCCAAGGGCCTCTCCTCCCATTGATGACCTACTTGGCCATCCTCTACTATACACATGCTGCCAAAGCCATCAGTTCCACCATGTGTACTCCTTGGTTGGTGATTTAGTCCCTAGGAGCTCTGAGGGTACTAGTTAGTTCATATTGTTGTTTGTCCTAAGGGGCTGCAAACCCTTCAGGTCCTTGGGTCCTTTCTCTAACTTCTTCATTGGGGACCCTGTACTCAGTTCAATGGATGGCTGTGAGCCTCTACTTCTGTATTAGTCAGGTACTGTCAGAGCCTCTCATGTGAGAGCTATATCAGGCTCCTGTCATCCAGCACCTCACTCAGGATGATATTCTCCAGATCCATCCATTTCCCTAAGAATTTTATAAATTCATTGTTTTTAACAGCTGAGTAGTACTCAATTGTGTAAATGTACCGCAATTTCTGTATCCATTCCTCTGTTGAGGGACATCTGGGTTGTTTCCAGTTTCTGGCTATTATAAATAAGGCTGCTATGAACATGATGGAGCATGTGCCCTTATTACATGTTGGAGCATCTTCTGGGTATATGCCCAGGAGTGGTATAGCTAGATCCTTTGGTAGAATTATGTCCAAGTTCCAGAGGAACCGCCAAACTGATTTTCAGAGTCGTACCAGCTTGCAATCCCACCAGCAATGAAGTAATGTTCCTCTTTTTCCACAACCTCTCCAGCATCTGCGGTAGCCTGAGTCTTTTATCCTAGCCATTCTGACTGGTGTGAGGTGGAATCTCAGGGTTGTTTTGATTTGCATTTCCCTGATGGCTAAGGATGTTGAACATTTCTTGAGGTGCTTCTCAGCCATTTGGTATACATCAGTTGAGAATTCTTTGTTTAGCTCTTTAACCCATTTTTTAATAGGGTTATTTGGTTCTCTGGAGTCTAACTTCTTGAGTTCTTTGTATACTTTGGATATTAGCCCTCTATCAGATATAGGATTGGTAAAGATCTTTTCCCAATTTGTTGGTTGCCATTTTGCCCTATTGACAGTGTCTTTTGCCTTACAGAAGCTTTGCAATTTTATGAGATCTCATTTTTCAATTCTTGATCTTAGAGCATAAGCTATTGGTGTTCTATTCATGAAATTTTCCCCTGTGCCTATTTGCTCGAGGCTCTTCCCCACTTTCTTTTCTATTAGTTTCAGTGTAT
>NW_022196904.1:166368457-166371543 GCF_008632895.1 Mastomys coucha | reverse complement strand
TTGTCAAATGCTTTCTCAGTATCTAATGAGATGATCATATGTTTTTTTTTTTCTTTGAGTTTGTTTATGTAGTGATTTACGTTGATGGATTTCCTTATATTGAACCATCCCTGCATCTCTGGGACGAAGCCTACTTGATCATGGTGGATGATTAATTTGATGTGTTCTTTGATTTGGTTTGCAAGAATTTTATTGAGTCTTTTTGCATTGATATTCATAAGGGAAATTGGTCTGAACTTTTCTTTCTTTGTTAGGTCTTTAGGTGGTTTAGGTATAAGAATAATTGTGGCTTCATAGAATGAATTGGGTAGAAACCTTCTGTTTCAATTTTGTGGAATAGTTTGAGGAGTGTTGGTATTAGGTCTTCTTTGAAGGTCTGATAAAACTCTGCACTAAACCCTTCTGGTCCTGGGCTTTTTTTGGTTGGGAGATTATTTATGACCATTTTGATTTCATGAGCATTTATGGGACTGTTTAGATCATTGATCTGATCTTGATTTAACTTTGGTACCTGCTATCTGTCTAGAAAATTGTCCATTTCATCCACACTTTCCAGTTTTGTTGAGTATAGGCTTTTGTAGTAGAATCTCATGTTTTTTTGGATTTCCTTAGTGTCTGTTGTTATGTCTCCCTTTTCATTTCTGATCTTGTTAATTAGGATACTGTCTCTGTGCCCTCTAGTTAGTCTGGCTAAGGGTTTATCTATTTTCTTGGTTCTCTCAAAGAATCCTGGTTTGGTTATTCTTTGTATAGTTCTATTTTGTTTCTATTTCAGCTCTGAGTTTGATTATTTCCTGCCTTTGACTCCTCTTGGGTGAATTTGCTTCTTTTTGTTCTAGAGCTTTCAGATGTGCTGTCAAATTGCTGGTGAATGCTCTTTCCAGTTTCTTTTTGGAGGCACCTAAAGCTATTAGCTTTCATGTGTCCCATAAGTTTGGATATGTTGTAGCTTCATTTTCATTAAACTCTAGAAAGTCTTTAATTTCTTTATTTCTTCCTTGACCAAGTTATCATTGAGTAGAGTGTTGTTTAGCTTCCACGTGTATGTGGGCATTCTATTGTTTATGTTGTTATTGTGGAGCAGTCTTAGTCCATGGAGATCTGATAGGATGCAAGGAATTATTTCAATCTTCTTGTATCTGTTGAGGCCTGATTTATGAATAATTATATGGTCAATTTTGAAAAAGGTTCCATGATGTACTGAGAAGAAGGTATATCCTTTTGTTTTAGGATAAAAAGTTCTATAGATATCTGTTAAATCCATCTGTTTCATAACTTCTGTTAGTCTCACTGTGTCTTTGTTTAGTTTCTGTTTCCATGATCTGTCCATTGCAGAGAGTGGGGTATTGAAATCTCCCACTATTATTGTGTGTGATGTAATGTGTGCTTTGAGTTTTAGTAAAGTTTCTTTTATAAATGTAGATGCCCTTTGATTTGGAGCATAGAGGTTCAGAATTGAGAGTTCATCCTGGTAGATCATACATTGATGAATATGAAGTGTCCCTCCTTATCTTTTTTGGTCACTTTAGGGTGAAAGTCGATATTATTTGATATTAGAATGGCTACTCCAGCTTTTTTCTTGGGACCATTGGCTTGGAGGATTTTTTCCAGCGTTTTATTCTGAGGTAGCATCTGTCTTTGTCACTGAGGTGGGTGTACTGGCTGGTTTTGTGTGCCAACTTGACACAGGCTGGAGTTATCACAGAGAAGGGAGCTTTAGTTGGGGAAGTGCTTCCATGAGATCCAGCTATGGGGCATTTTCTCAATTAGTGTTCAAGGGGGTAGGGCTCCTTGTGGGTGGTGCCATCCCTGGGCTGGAAGTCTTAGGTTCTATAAGAGGGCAGGCTGAGCAAGCCAAGAGAAGCAAGACAGTAAGGAACATCCCGCCATGGCCTCTGCATCAGCTCCTGGTTCCTGACCTGCTTAAGTTCCAGTCCTGACTTCCTTTGGTGATAAGCAGCAATATGGAAGTAAGCTGAATAAACCCTGTCTTCCCCAACGTGCTTCTTGGTCATGATGTTTTGTGCAGGAATAGACACCATGACTAAGACAGTGGGTTTCCTGTATGCAACAAAATGTTGGGTCCTGTTTACATACCCAGTCTGATATTCTATGTCTTTTTATTGGGGAATTGATTCCATTGATATTAATAGATATTAAGGAAAAGTAATTGTTGCTTCCTGTTATTTTTGTTGTTAGAGTTGGAATTCCATTCATGTGGCTATCTTCTTTTAGTTTTGTTGGATGATTACTTTTTTGATTTTTCAGAGATATAGTTCCCCTACCTCTGTTGGAGTTTTCTATTTATTACCCTTTGAAGGACTGGATTTGTGGAAATATATTGTATGAATTTGCTTTTGTCATGGAATACTTTGGTTTGTCCATCTATGGAAATTGAGAGTTTTGCTGGGTATAATAGTCTGGGCTGGCCTTTGTGTTCTCTTAGGGTCTGTATGACATCTGCTCAGGATCTTCTAGCTTTCATAGTCTCTGGTGAGAAGTCTGGTGTAATTCTGATAGGCCTGCCTTTATATGTTACTTGACCTTTTTCCCTTACTGCTTTTAGTATTCTTTCTTTGTTTTGTGCATTTGGTGTTTTGACTATTATGTGGTGGGAAGAATTTCTTTTCTGGTCCAATCTATTTGAAGTTCTATAGGCTTTTTGTATGTTCATGGGCATCTCTTTCTTTAGGTTATGGAAGTTTTCTTCTATAATTTTGTTGAAGATATTTACTGGCCCTTCAAGTTGGAAGTCTTCACTCTCTTCTATTCCTATTATCCTTAGGTTTGGTCTTCTCATTGTGTCCTGGATTTCCTGGATGTTTTGGGTCAGTAACTTTTTGCATTTTGAATTTTCTTTGACTGTTGTGTCAATGTTTTCTATGGTGTCTTCTGCCCCGAGACTCTCTCTTCTATCTCTTGTATTCTGTTGGTGATGCTTGCATTATGTTTCCTGACTTCTTTCTACTTCCATTTTTAGATCCTGGATGGTTTTGCTCAATTCCTTCACTTGTTTCTTTGTGCTTTCCTATAATTCTTTAAGGGATTTTTGTGTTTCCTCTTTAAGGGCTTCTACTTGTTTACTT
>NW_022196904.1:166338913-166368366 GCF_008632895.1 Mastomys coucha | reverse complement strand
TCCTCTTTAAGGGCTTGTACCTCTTTACCTGTGTTCTCCTGTATTTCTTTAAGGGAGTTATTCATGTTTTTCTTAAATTCCTCTAGCACAATCGTGAGATATGATTTTAGATCCAAATCTTGCTTTTCCGGTGTTTTGGGATATCTAGGACTTGCTGTGGTGAGAGTACTAGGTTCTGATGAAGCCAAGTAGTCTTGGTTTCAGTTGGTAAGTTTCTTGCATTTACCTTTTGCCATCTGTTGATCTCTGGTGTTATATCTCTGGTTCCTCATGTGAGTCTATAAGCCTGTGTCAGCACTTCTGGGAGATCAGCTCTCCTCTGGTAAAACCTAGGCACAGATCGCTGTGGATCAGTTGTCTGTCCTGAGTCCTGGGGTCAGAGCACACCCTTTAGACAGGATCCCCACTTGCAGGAAAGGTGCAGAGAGGGCTGCGGATCTGTTGTCCCTCCTAGGTGTAGTCTGAGGTAGAAAGGATCCTGACCAGGCTGCCCTGCCACTTGTGAGGACTGTGCCTCCCAGCGGGTCCTGCCTTAGAAAGTCAAAGGAGAGAGAATGGTGGATCTCAACAGAGTCCCTGGGTTAAAGCACATCCTGAAGGCAGGCTCTCTACTTGCAGGGAAGAGACAGAGAGGGCTGCGGATCCACCACCGTCACTCCTAGGTGTAGACAGAGGTTGAGAGGATCCTGTCTCGGCTTCCCTGCCACTTGTGAAGACTGAACCTCCTGGCTGGCCCCTCCTTAGAAAGTCACCGGAGAGAAAATGGCCTTGCTTTGGGTTTTCAAGGCTACTTTATTTTGTCATTGAGGCAAAGCCTTTAGATAATTATGGTTTTCCACACTGGCTATAAACAGTAAGTTTAAATGTTGTATGTGAATCTAAGGGACAAAATATTGCTACTTTTGGAATATTGTTGGCCCCTAAAAGTTTATGTGTTGGTCTCCAATATGATCATATATGGAATAATGCAGTCTTTAGCAAGTGGGACCATTGTGAGCCCTTTAGGACAATAGTGATTTTTTTCCTTGGATGGAAATAATGGTCCCATAAAAGGTGTCCTCATAATCTTGTTATACAAGTGTGCCCCTGCTTTTTTGGATATACAGTTCATTCCACACATGGATATTCTCTTCATGGTGTAATGCAGCCAAAAGCACTCTCAGCAGAGTTGGCTGATGCCAATGCATTGTCCCTTGAACCTCCAACTTTGTTATCTAAATACACCTTATGTTCTAAAGAGCATTATGTTCTTGAGTATTTCACTGTAGTACATATGAAGTAACACAAGTAGGTCAGGCAAATGAAAGAGAAAAGAACTTTTATATTCAATACATGAATTCAATCAACTGGCTACTGTAAATTCTTTTTAAGGGGTAAATGAATTCTATACAGTAACAGCAGGAAGATGTTAGGACTTAAACAGGAAACATAAGTATTATTTTCACAAAGACAAAATAAAAACTAATAAAAGTTATCTACAGCATAAGCAATACTGTAGAAAATTTAATGTTACAGATATTACACAGGAACACTAGTAACTCCAGTCCCTTCACAAATAGAGCAATTTGAATGGACTAACGGGAATTATAGCTTTAGCCACAGACTTTCATCTTGACCCATGAATCTATTAAGACATTAAATGAAATGATGTTCACAAATGGAACATTAACTGTCAGTAGCCATCGAGGAAAGGCTAAGTGCATACAAGTGACATTCTAGAGATGACATATTGTATTGCATGGTCTACAATGGATAATTCTGAATTGCAAGAGTTTCAGAAGTCTCATTTTGCAGCTACTATGTCCTTCCTGTTGTTATTAAATTAATATAATGATCCATGGGCATTAGCTCACCCTATTGGGTAGATTTTCTACAAATCAGCAAAGATGTACTGATTGGTAGTGATGCTATATAGACAAATTTATGATTTATTAATTCCTAATAATGATTCTATAGAGTTTCTAAATGTATACAAGTAATTTTGAGCCTACTGTAATATTAAAGTTGCAGTTAGGGCTCTGTAAACCTTCATGTACCATGGGCTAATTAAGATAGAAAGCAAGCATCAAACAGATATATGATTCTTACTGGGCTAGCTGTAAAACCATTCATTGTCTGATAACTAAGGACATAAGCTGATAATGAACAATTTATTGTAGGTGCAAGAACAAAAAATAAAATATTGTCTGGTTCTGATTTATCTATACAAAACCTCAAACTAATGAGACAATAGGCAGATGATTTGCCTCTTGACAAAATTTTCCTAATTTAAGACTTAAGAGCTACTGTTATAGCCTGGCAGTGGTGGCGCACGCCTTTAATCCCAGCACTTGGGAGGCAGAGACAGGAGGATTTCTGAGTTCGAGGCCAGCCTGGTCTACAGAGTGAGTTCCAGGACAGCCAGGGCAACACAGAGAAACCTGTCTTGGAAAAAAAAAAAGGAGCTACTGTTATAAACTCTTAATGAACCTGTGGAGCTAGTGACAGATAATGAATGTTTAGTTAGATAACTAGTCTTAATGAAAACACATATAAACATCTCTGTTGTAACTCCATATTGAATTTATGATTTGAATTTATGATTGAACTTGTTGTGAACTTTTGAAAAAAAAAGATGCTTAGAATACCATGTGATCACATGTATCCTGAAACAGTACAAGAGCTAGGAACTGTGACAATAAGAAAGAGAGCAAACACAGTCAAGTAGCAGAATAGAAGCAGATTCAAGCAGAGAGAGTCGGCAGGCTTTTACCACCAGATAGGGGTTTTCTTCGTTTTGCTATTTATTTTTTACTAATTATTTTATTTATTTATATTCCATTTATTTGCTCCCCGTTCTGGTCCCCCTCCACGAGTTCTTCATCCCATCCACTCCTATCTCACTTTTCTAGCGTCCTCCTTCACTGGAGCATTAAGTTTCTACATGATTTATCGCATCCTCTCCCACTGAGACCAGACAAGGACATACCCTCTACTATATTCATAGCAGCCTTATTTGTAATATGCAGAAGCTGGAAACAACCCAGAAGCTCCTCAACTGAAGAACTGATACAGAAAATGTGGTCATTTACACAATGGAGTACTACTCAGCTGTTAAAAGCAAGGACATCATGAATTTTGCAAGCAAATGGATGTACCCAGGTTTTTTCTTAACAGCAGGTTTCTTCTTATTGACAAGATCAGAGCTTATTTTTTTAATTAGATATTTTATTTACATTTCAAATATTATCCCCTCTTCTGGTTTTATACTCAATAAAAAGGTGGAAGTGTTTCTTCTTCTAAGCAATAATGGTTGAGGCTTATTGTTCATCCAGAATGAGGGAGGTTTTTTCTGCACTGGCACTTGCACAGTGAAACCTGCTCATGAAACTTTTGCTCCATCTACCAAATATATATGCATTTGTAAGTATAGGGATGTGTGTGTATGTGTGTGTACATATGTAAGTTGATGAGACAGATGGTTGAGCCCAACAAAAATGTGAATGTGTGTATGAATGTGTGTATGAATGTGTTTGTCTATGCATATTTGCTTTATGTAGAAGTTTTTATCTCTACAAGTGTGACTTTCTTTTCCTGATTCAATAAAAGTTAATTGCTCCAAGCATTGCTTCCACCTAGCTAGTGAGAGGAGAGGCTTCCAGGCAAGAGAGAAAGGAACAATTCATCTTTACTTAATTCCCTGCTGCTGTCAGCAGGAATCAATTTCCAAATATATATCTGTGTGTCTGTTTATGTGTAGTATACTCAACAGTTAGAAGAGTTCAGAGTTTCTCACTGGGCATTCTGGCTGGCCCAAGATATTTAAATGTTGTTCTGTCAGTAGTATTGACCCCATACATCGCCCTTAGCTTTCACAGGCCCCATCTGCCATCATTATGAGGCCAATCGCCAAGTACTTCCCCCCCAGCAGCTGCCTTCCAGAGAGAGAGGCACACACACACACACACACACACAGAGAGAGAGAGAGAGAGAGAGAGAGAGAGAGAGAGAGATCTGAGAACTAGTGCTAGCTAGCCAGACTTCTGACAATTAGCCTTGCTAATTACTTGCTGGTTTGGAATTTGAGCTTGTTTTTGTAAATGTCATTTTCTCCAGGCACTGAATAGGCTGTCCATTCCAATAGCAAATCAGTGCCTATGCAGACAGCATAAGGCGGAGTTACCACCTCCATAAAATTGCACTCATTCTTCATTTTACAGGGATTAATTCTACTTAACTGGATTATCATTGATCTTCCTGTTCTAGAAGTCTACTTTATTATGATTCAAATGTAACAGTAGATGTTTTCTTGGTAGAAAATTATTTTGTTATTTTGTCTTACACATAAAATCTCACCTGCTTTAGGGGAGGGTAGTTTTGTTTATTCCTTGTCTAGGATGATCTACAAGATCATGAACTTGAAACTTTCTTTTGTCAAATGAGAGAAAACAGATTAGTAATGGATTTAGCTTGTTGATACTTAAACATCAGTTGATTATTTGATAATATTTCTCAATAGACTTCTAAATGATCAATGGATCTTTTGTCCTGCTGGGAAAAAAAATCATTAAAAGCATGTTGTCTGTCTGTTGTACAATGTGGTAGGCTAATAACTGCTGCTCAGATGTTTGGGGGGCACTATTCTATTCTCAAAATCCCTCATGTCTTACTGCATAGATTTTAGGCATACATCCAGGATCCAAAAGCAACTACGCAGCTGAACCCCCATGGATCACTAAGCCGACACAAGATTTGTTTCCAAAGCTGCAGCTGAGTTCTCATGATGCCACTTTGTCCTTGTTATCCCCTGGATTTGTGACTAACACAGTAAGAACATATGGCTGAAATGATAAAGATGCAGCATACAACAGTGTAATTAAGGCGTCAAAAGCATAGATATATTTTTGAGGGTGTCAGTGGCAATATTCTACAGAAATTCTCTTACCTTAGATAAGGGACTTCAAGACTCAGATCTACATGGAGAACAAAGCACAACCCATCTCAAATATGCCCTTTCTAATAGATATTCCCATGTATGAATCATTCAAACACTCGTTTACCAATACCATCAATTCTTGAGTTGTTTCTATGTTTTTAATTATCTAATTAGTCAACATACATTTATTGAGAATCTACTTATATTGTAAATATTATAGATCTAATAAACATAATCAATAAACAGAAACTATAGTCTTTGTGCTTTTAAAATGGGCAATGCAGACAGGATCCCAGCATAGCTGTCTTTTGAGAAGCTCCACCCATTAGCCAATGGAAATAGATGCAGAGACCAACAGCCAAACATTAGATGGAGCTTGGAGACGCTTGTGGGAGAGTTGGGGAAAGGATTGATGGAGCCAAAGAAGATAGGGACTCCATAGGAAGATTAACTAACCTGGACCTTTGGAGGCTCTGAGAGACTGAACCACCAACCAAAGAGCAAGCATAGGTTGGACACAGGTCCCCTACAAATATGTAGCAGAAAAGCAGCTTGATCTTCATACAGGTATACCAACAACTGGAGCAGGAGGTGTCCCTGAATCTGTTTCCTGTCTGTGGATATTATTCCCCTAACTGGGCTGCTTTGACAGGCTTCAGTGGGAGAGTCTTCCACTGAGACTTCCAGAGACTTGACTTGCTAGGGTGGGATGATACCCAGGGGAGCCTCCCCTTCATAGAGGAGAAGGGGAAGGGAACGGGGAAAGAAGGTGTAGGAGTAGGGGGCTGGTAGGAAAGGGGGACCAGATATAGGGATGTAAAGTGAATTAATAAATAAATTAATGAAAAATGTGTAATCTATTTGAGAGAATAAAAATTATGTGATTACATATCCACAGATTGTTACAAATATGCTTCAAAGGTCTTTTATTAAAAATAATTAACTGTGATATTTTGGAGTGATCAATAACATTTTAGTGAGTGTAGAGAGATGCCTAGGCATTTAAGAGCACTTCTTTCTCTTGCAGATACATAATGGCTTACAACCATCTGTAATTCTAGTTCCAGGGGACTTGATCCCTCTTTGTGTCTCTGTTGGCATTACTTTATGTGTACATATATAAATGCAAACAAATATATACATAAAATAATAATAAGTCTTTTAAAAATATTTTAAATAGGTAGAGCTTAAAATGGCAGTAAGTTTCTCTTTCTTGGGCCAGTGAGATGGTTGACTGGGCAAAAGTGCTTGTCATCTGCAATGTACATCGTATCGGTGAATTTTCATGTAGTGTTTAAGCTTGTTGAAAGCAAACTTGGGAATAAGGAGGTCCTCTGCTGTCATATGCAAAGCTCTTTCTCCTGGGGTAGGCTGGTGCTAGATTCTATTATAAGGAAAAGAGCTAGTAAAATCAGAGTATTAAAAATATTGTACACTTAAGAACAGCTAGTAGGTAAAGTGTATAAATTACTATTGCTCATCCCATAACATAAACATATCCACAGTGGGAATGGGAAACTATATGCTAAAGAGAGGAAACTCATACTTACCTGGCAGGGGAGATACCATGATCACGAAGGTGGTTTTCCCAGGGTGAGGCTTACCCATTGCACTCTGGATGTGCTGACCCCTGGGATTTCCCCAAAAGAGGGAAACTCGAATGCATAATTTGTGGTAGTAGGGGACTGCATTCGCACTCTCCCCTAGAAAGAAAAAAGAAGAAGATAGGAAACTCAGACTTTTTCATTTCCCTAGTAAGTTTCTGTTGGATCCTGTGAGCAAAGACAGTAGATATTACGAAGGTATGCATTTTTATTATTTGTTCTTTTTCTTGGAAACCTCACAGGAGAAAACATTCTGGTCCACCTGGAACTCTGACAGGCCAGAACTTTGACTGAATGTCTCAATGAGTTTCCCAGTCTATTGCCACTGGAGGTATCTAAACTAATGTTCTTTCATTCATTCTCAATATTGAACCACTCCCATTGTCTCCATTACATGTTGGGAGCATATAAAGTCAGGACAGCGGGAGCTGGAAGCACCTGGTTATATTGCATCTACAATCAGCAAGCAGAAAGCAGTAAATTCATGCTGTTGCTCAGCTTGCTTTCTCCCCTCTTACAGTCCAGCATCTCAGCCAGAGAATGGTGCCACCCACAGTGGGCAGATCTTTCCACTTCAAAATTACCATAATCCAGGTGTCTCTACAGGCATGCCAGAAGCTTACCTGCAATGTGATTGTAAAGTCCATCAAGCTGACCACACTAACCATCAGGGATCTTCTTACTGTTACAAATATCTACATGACCTCACTGACCCCTGCCTATGTGTTAGCTTCAACACGGCTGATAGCAATGCATTCTATTAAAATTCAGATACCTAGAGTATTTTATAGATATGTAGTGGCTAATAGAGGGCACATGAATCTTCACTGTTAGGCTTAGTTCATAGAGCTTGGCTGTTTATACATAGAAGTTGAAACTGAGAAGTGATAAAACAAAACATGACTCTTACATGTTCCTCGGAAATCATTTTAATTGCAAGATAAATCAACTGAGAAGATAGAACTGTGGCTAAGAAATGAAAACTCTGCACTAGATTTTCACTAAGAAAATAGTAATATAATAATACTCTTAATCATGTCTCAGACCATACATATCATGGGCGTTTAAACATGTTGTTATATAGAATATATTTGGTAATAGTATAAATTGCTAAATAGAGTAGTAGATATCTGAGTATTCTACTACTACTACAGATATTCTACTACTACTATTCAAGATATCAAGCAAACAAAATCAAAATGGTGAGGAAGGAGAAAAGAGGCACAAGATGAAAAGGACAATTCAGAAAAAAACCTTGGCAGGGCTGAAAATATTTGTCTCAGGACTGGCTTTTCCAAGTCATGACTAGTAGATTAATCAGCAAGCGTACTGATCCTGTTAATAACGTCTAACTGGGAAAAAGTAACTGAAGTGTATAGCTAGCTGTGCAATACTTCTTGGTCTCAAGTTTTCGCTGAGTGAGCCATGGCCAAGAACTTCTGGCATTCCTGTGGTCCTCCGACTGACTCTCATGCAGATTCAGCTGAGGCCTAGCTACCTCTGCTAGGTCATGCCACAGCTGCTGGCTTGTCTTTGTTATCCTGACTCTACCAAACCTGACTGCAGCTATATCCATAAAGTATTTGCGAAGGGATCAAGCTGCTGCTGCTGAATCCTGTAAACTGAACTGCTGATTTCCTGACAACACAGATAGGATTTCCTCCAAAGAATAATTTCCAAACAAGTCCATTTCCCCCATATCCTAATAGCCTTTCTTTTCCACTACCTCTGGTGGGGGCAGTAGGCTAGAAGGGAGGCTAAAGCATTTAAGAACCATCATTAAAAGTAGGGTTGAGAAAAATTTAAGCCTACAGAGCAAGGAAGCCAAGCCAAGCTAAACCCTCATCACTGTCCATTGAGTCCTGTTTATACTCCCTCCAAAAATCAAGTGTCCTCCATGGGTCTTACCTCACCATGTGTCCTGCCTCACCACAAACTCCATGTGAGTCTGTATTAGCTGACAGCACTCTGCTAAGTGCCTGAGTCCATGGAAGTGGCAAGAAGCCACAGAAACCTCATGAGAAGATTTTTGGTGCAATTCCATCTACAGAATGCTGACAAATGGAGTTCAACCATGCCATGTAAGGTGGGCCAGTACATGTATGTTGTTGGCAAAGAACACTTCATCCCTCAGCCTTTCACATGCTTGCTTTATCAAAACACCCTTTCACCTGTGTCGAGCCTTAGCAAAACATTCTTTCACCTGTATCCACTTCAATGAAATATTCCTTCACATTTTCCCCAGTAAAACACCATCCAACACAACTGACTTTCAAAAGAACCTTCAAGTTTCCACTTCAAATAACACTCACTTGACTAAGGATGCATGATTCTTTGATCTATTCTATGAAGACACCATCTATCCTTCAAACCATGAGCTCTGTTCTCTGATGCCCTGGTCTCACATGTGTTAGTCCAGTGCCCCTTCCAATACTTACATCTGCACTCCCTGGTTTTAAAAATACGTCGAGTGCATTACAATTTTCTTTATGGATAAGATAGTTCTCATCACCACAGCTTGCCCTCTGGATTCTCATAAAAGTTACCTGTTAACCTTGTAGTTAATTCTATGTAGTTCCAAGCACAGATCACCTGAGTAATGTATTGAAAACATGAATCAGGATACTTCAGTGTTTAACACTCACTACTAACTCTGAGCACTTTTGATATGAAAGAGTAATACTTTTTTATAATAGTGTTGAGGTAGCTTTGACATTGTTGACCCCATGTTCTCTGTCTGTAGACATCTTTGATCCTGTGGTTCATGACTTGTTTCCTGTAGCAGGCCAAACTAGTTTGTTTCCTAGAGCTTTTAAAACTGTTGTTCACTGCTTTAAAAATTCATTCTGATCCTCACAGCTGGCTATTTCCTGATATTTTTATCACAGCACAGATGTAACCCATTCAGAAAAGCCATCCTTAATAACCCCAGCTTTAACAATGCACTCAGTAATAATCCTAGCACTTGAGCACTGCCCTCTCTACCCTGTCCACATATATTCACTCTGCTTTATATTCATCTTAGCCCTCATAGCCATCTGAAATTTTCTCATTTCTTTATCCACTGTTTTCTGCATTATAACTGACTCGTCTCCTCATCAAGGACCTTGTCTCTTGAGTTCACTGTTGCATGCTCAGTGTCTAGGATAACTCCTGGAAGTTTAACTTAGCTTTATGGGTTTATTGACTGAAAAGTTAATGAAATGTACAAGTATTTGTTAATTTGTATTTTTTCCCAGCCATATCTCAAGCACTAAGAAGCCAACAACATGTGACTTCTTTATATGTGACATGTGACACAGTGCCTGAAATTCAAATAATGTATTCAGTAAATCTTTGTTCAACAAATAATTACCTCCTAAGAAAATTATTGAGAGAATAGTTGAAGGCCACATATATACTTGCAATCATAAAGTACTAGAGTTTTAACCTAGGAAGATGAAAACTATAATTAAGTGAGCTTAAACATTCATTCTTATGAAACTACAGATATTGCTATAGTATTGAGCTTTGCAATTTTTGAAAGAATTCAGTCCATAATGCTGGTGGTTATTTACCTTAATGACCAATTATTTTTGATTTTCAACTACAACAAATATAGACACCTCTGTTTTGTTGTATTAGTATTTGTACTTGGCCGTTGGTGAAGCCTACAACCCATTCGCCTGCAACATAAGTTTGCTTCAGACGCATTCATCAGCTTAGATGTCAGATAGTATTACAATGAAGTAAAATCTTACCATTGAAAGTCAACTTACCTTCAGGTTCTTTTTTAAAGACACCAATCTATATGCTTTTGTTAGCTCGGATTTTGTTCACAGTGAATAAAGAATAGAAATCTGAGTAATAAAATCGTTTTCTTTCTAAACTAATTTATATCCTGGAGGAAGAGAAAATCAGTTTTCATGGGTGCAAAGTTATTCAAAATCATCTATTCAAAACCCAGTTTGTTATTAGTGTAGATGCTATGATTGAAAGTAAGGTTTGAAAGATATTTGTTACATAGAATTCAATTCCCACACTGAAAACAGGTGTAGAAGGAAAGATTGGTCCAAGGCTACAAGAAAATCAACCTTGGGGAAAACCTGCCTTCGACCTGGCACCATGCAAATTTTCAGACATAATTGAGTTATGTGCCAGCACTTCAATTTAGAGGGTGGGTACATGTGTCATTGGGGCAGCAGCTGCCAGGCTCGGTGGGGCACAGGCTCTTTGCAGGTCATGATACTCTAGCATCTGCTCCTCTGTTTGCAGATCCACAAAATGGAATGTGTCAGTATGTTTGCATTTCGTTAAACCCTGGAAACTTACAAGAGACTGATATACAAAGAAGAGTGCCAATTTAGCAATTTACACTAAGAAAGGTAATGGCCATGCAGTTCAGACTGTTTATGTCAGCAGGAGAATGCAGCCTCCTAATGACATGAGGTAAATCACAAGTTCAGATTCACTACATGAGCAGAGAGTTAGACTGATCAAGAGGAGTAAGTTGGAAAACCTCAAATAACCAGTGTCATTGAGGCCAAACCCATCCATTTCCCAGAGGATTTTTCTTGCCAAGAAGGTAAGATGCATGGATTTGCTGGCCATTGTTGGAAATGCACTGGCAACTCTTCACAGTCTTTCCTTTTTCTAGATCCCAGGAAACTCACACAGTCTCTCCTCACATCCATCAATGTCATCCAATTAAACACATCTGTTTATTAAATTAAATGTCATTAAAAAGGATTAATGAGTTGATATTTATTGAGTGGTAATAAGGACTAAATGAATGCTAATAATCAATTTTACATTTTGAAAAGATAATGCTGTTACAAAATGATTGGTATATTAGTAAACAATTTGAATAGGCTGAACATTTAATTTTCTTATGTACAGTTTTTCCTATAAGAAAAACTAAACACACAGAACTATAGTCAGCTGAAACTGTTTGAAAACACCCAGAACACAAAAAATGTGCATTTTCCCTCCCATCTTTCTTAGTGTGTCATGTTTTGATTCTTTTCAACCATATACACTATTACAATATTTTAGCTGATTTCAGATAACCCCCATCTCTCTCAGTCTACTGCTGCAGCCTCTGACTTCCAGATTTATAAGCTGACTGTGTGTCACACATGCTTTAATAGTTATGCATTTCCTAACCACTTACATGTAAAACAGTAGTGCCATTTTCATTAAGACCATATCCTCTTTATGAATGTGCCCATAAATCTTGCAGTTTATTGTGTTATTTTTACATATGCTGTGTCATAGCAAAGATGACAGTAACTTCAGTATTTTACTCAATTACTATAAAGATTATTCAATATGAGGTACTTGAGCGTCAAGAAGCCAAGTCACTTATCCAAGAACAAACACCCACAAATTACAAATCAAAGATTTAAGTTATCTACATGATATACTACAGTGGCTTGTGGTTCTAGGTTGTTATAGATGTCGACCCTCTTTTAGTGTATGTTTTTACTGATAGTTCATATCTATCACACACTCAGATGCACTAGAGAGGGGAGTAAAGAATATACCCTCTGGAGTCTGTTCCCTGAATTCAGATTCTGGCTTTGACACTGATCTGCATAAAAATTGGCAAGTTCCTAAGATAGTTCATTTGTTACCTTACAGGCCATGGACTGCTCACCACCCCAGCTCTGTCTCTCTCTCTCTCTCTCTCTCTCTCTCTGTCTCTCTCTCTCTGTGTGTGTGTGTGTCTCTGTCTCTGTCTCTGTCTCTCTCTCTCTCTCTCTCTCTCTCTCTCTCTCTCTCTCTCTCTCTCTCTCTCTCTCTCTCTCTCTCTCTCTCTCTCTCTCCATGTGTTCCAGGCCAGTCTCTCCTTGTTTCTGTCTTTCTCTGTGCCCTATCCTCTTCTCTGCTCTCACACTCTGCTTCCATCTGTCTGCCTGTCTACATGTCCACTTCTCTGCCTCTACCCCTTCTTCAGTTCCTCACTCCCCTCATTCCCCCAAATAAACTCCTTTATATTAGATCTGTTGCATGATGTGATTTTTCACAGGGACACCTTGGCATAGGCTCACCAGGTACCCCCTCACCACACTATATTCTATACTGTTACTATAAAAGCATTCCAGGAAACTCTTGATTGTTATCTCATTGCTCTGACCAAATGCCTAGACATAAGAAGCTCAAAGAAAGAAGAGTTTGTTTTGTCTCAGTTTTAAGGTACATCCCTGGATGGATGGAGGCAAGAGTGACTCTTGACAGTAATAACAGTAACCTGAAGCAGCTAGTCAGTTTGTGTCCATAGTCAAGAGGCAAAGAGGGATGAAGGATCTTTTTCCTTCAAGACTCTTATTCAATTGGAACTGCATTCCATGAGAGACTCAATCCACATCCATGGAATGTATTACTTCCCAGATTTCTCTGGAAAACTCTTGAAGGCAATTCCAGATGTATATTTTCTGGGTGACCCCAAATCTAGTAAACAATGGAGGCCTGGGGTCTACCTTGTATGCCTTGTACCCTGACCCTTTGCAACAGATTTTTTTAAGAGGCAGACACAATTTACTCACTCTTGAAATTGATTTCCCCCATCCCTGGAGTCTTGGAAGTCTTGTAACTTGTTCTGGTGAAGAAAATAAAACATAAGTGACATTGTATCAGTCTGAAGATGAAACCTCTAGAGCCCTTTAATCCTTCATTCATTATTCTGGAATGCTGCCAACAGCACAGAAAGAAGTCCAGATTAACCATCTAGAGAACTGAGGAAGACATGATCCAGCCATCCCAATATTCCCAGAGGTGGAAATGGAAGGAAGATGGTTGTGGACTCCAAGCCTCTTGTGAGCCAATAGCTAATTGAATATGTGGGAGTGCAGCCAGCAAGAAATCGACCAAACCAGGCTCATATCAGCAGAATTATTATATTCTACTACTAGGTCTAAGAATTTTTTTTACATAGGAAATATTTTGTACATAGCTGGTACACTTGATATCTCTACAAGTTAACTGTTCAGTATACAGAACATGGCAATAATAGTGTTATTGGATTAAATGAGTTTAATAGACAAGATATTGAAAGTCATCATTGGATATTAACGTAGATGTGCTTGTTATTTTTTATGTCAAATTGACAGAAGCTAGAGTTATCTGGGAAAATGGAACTTCAACTGAAAAAGTGCTGACCCCAGGCTGACCTGTATACAAGCCTGTAGATGATTTGTTTGAATGAAGATCAATGTGACAGTGTCCAGCCAACTATGGGTGGTGCCAGTCCTAGGAAGTTTGTCTTGGGTGTATAAAAACAAAAGCTGATAGAATATATTCATACAAACAATACTAAATGAATTCAGCAAGTTGTATTTATATACTTATTTACTCATATATAATAAAAATTAAATAAAAAGAGTCCATGAATTTTAGAGGGAGCTCGCAAGGGGCAAGAGTGAGAGACAGAATGGGGAAATGATGTAATATTTTAATTTTCAAAAATACTCTCGTTCATATAACAGAATAAAAAGAAAGATAAGAAAGAAGAAAATGTGTGAACCATGAGGAATAAGCCAATAAATAGCACTCCTCCATGGCCTTGGCTTCAAGTTCTGCCTGCAGGTTCTTTCCTTGAGTTCCTATCCTGACTTCCCTTCATGATGGAGTATAAAATGTAACATGAAATAAAGTTTTCTCTCCAAGTTACTTTTGGTCATGATGTTGATTCCAGCAATAAGCAAATTAGGAAACCACTGTTCTAGTTATGGGTTACTATATATGCAAAATTGGTGACCTGTGGAAAAATAATTTATCATCATTACCACCATCGTCATCACCTTCATCGCCTTCGTCATCATCATCATTGTTGTTGTCATTTTAGTCGTCATCATCATCTTTGTCGTCATCACCTTTGTAACTCAAGATTCTTAGTATTGCTTTGTACAATTGGGTCAGTCCTTGGAATTTCATTCACAATGTTAGACTGACAATAGACTGGGCTGGGATCATAGTTAACACTTTTGTACTCACGTTATACATGGGGTAGAAAATTAAATACTCCCAGAGTGGTTTTCCTAAGAAAAATGGGGCAGAAGGTGGCACAAAAGTCTCTTTGCTGCATTCTGTTTACCAAGGCAGTCATGAAGTACTGCCTAAATGCAAAAATGAAGAGACATACATGTGCTTGTTTTGATCTATGCCATATTAGAGGTCTTTTAAGGACACTATGTTTATTTTCATGCATCCCTTATTTCCAGAAGACCTGCAAGCTTAGTAACAATTTTAGAAGTTAAACAATTTTGCCTTAGGGAGATTAAGTAATTTTCTAAAATTCCCAAAAGTGATCATTGCTCAGAGCCTTCACTCCACCTAGAATTCTCTAGGTCAAAGATAATAATTTTAGCTAGTGTATGATACTACCAATTGCATTCATCATATGTAGGCTCAGTCCATCACAGTAGAGGACTTAATAACCATTGATTGGAAGACATCCAATTGTCATTCCCACTTATGGCACTCAATATGTTAGTAAACATAAATAACTAACAAAACTTGTTATTCTGAATTCTTGTCACGAGCCTGTTTATTTATACTCCACTGCTGTAAAAACAATTTGTTCCCAGGAAAGTTGACAAAGAATTCTGTGAGAAATCAAAATCAGAATTCTCTCTTCTTTTTTTTTTTTTCATTTTTTTATTAGATATTTTCTTTATTTACATGTAAATTTCTCCATTCCCAGTTTCCCCTCCAAAAAACAAAGAAACAAACAAAAACAACAAAAACAACCCCCTGTTGCCTCTCCCCTCCCCATGCCTGCCGCCCCACCCTCTCCCACTTATTGGCCCTGGCATTCCCCTACACTGGGGCACAGAACTTTCACAGGGCCGAGCTCCTCTCCTCCTATTGATGATCAAATTGCAATCCTCTACTATACACATACTGCCAGAACAATCAGACCCCTCCATGTGCGGTCCTTGGTTGGTGGTTGTGACCCTGGGAGCTCTGAGGGTACTAGTTAGTTCATATTGTTGTTCGTCCTAAGGTGCTGCAAACCCCTCAGCTCCATCGGTCCTTTCTCTCTTCTTAACATAGAGAGAGGCTCACATGTCTTTTCGTTGCATGATCTAATATTTTTTAGACTCTCAACCAAAGTTCAGATACTATGAATGTAATAAAATGTGAAGAAGGGTCCAAGAGAGGAGGCAAGATTGTAAAACTACTGTTAACTCCAGATAAGGAGATATCAAATAGGGAAACAGTGAAGAAAATTTAAATAAAACAAAAAAAGTGGGTTAAAGGTAAAAAGGGGTACCTGAAACAGTTTATGTTTAATATGTTATACATATATACATATATATATATACATATATATGTATGTGTGTGTTATATATCTTATATATAGATATAAATATAGAGTGCATATATACAACATGTATATGTATGTACATAGTATACAGCTAGTGTGTATATATATATAAATGTATGTATATTTGTCTTTCTTACTTCAAGTACACTTTTTTCCCCTCTATTAATTCCCTTTACCTTTTCCCCACCTACTCTTCCGACTTTCACATCATCACATATCTATCACAATATATAAACATTTCTAGATCCCATGTATAAAAGAAGATGGGATATTTATTTTTCTAGATCTAACTTATTTCATGTAAATTTCATCTAGATCTTCATGCACATATATGGGGGGTCAAATTTTCTTTATTTGTCTGTTTATGGGAATATTAGCAGTTTCATACCTACACTAGTATGAATAAATTTGTACCAAACATGAATGAGCATGTTTAGCATATAGAATATATGATATCCTATATATCCCTATCCCTCGCATATTCTAGAGTGGTATAATTGCATCTTAATTATTTTTAGCTTCTACATACTGATTTCCATAAGAAGTAAAGCAGTTCTGAGTTCCCATTGACAGTGCTTAAATATTCTTTACCCACATCCTAATTAACATTTTCTGTTATTCATTTCCTTCATGGTAGCCATTCTGCCTGGGGTGAGTTGAATTCTAAATATTGAAATGACATTTCATCTTGCATTTCTTTGCTAAGAATGTTGAACATTTTTTCATCTCTAGTGAACATATGTGTTTCTTCTCTTGAGGAACTATGTTCAGTTTATTTCCTTACTTGATAATTAAATGGCTGAGATTTTATGTTATTTATTTTGGTATTCTAATAGATTCTCTGTATTTTATCCATCAGATATATAATTGGTAAGGATTTCTTCACATTTTATCTCTCAAGGAGAGTTGTTTCTTCTATTATACATAAGCTTTTCAATTTTTTGAAACCTATCCTAGAAGAATCTCATTTTTTCAAGATTTCTAAATTCTTCAAGAATAACAGTAAACAACTAAATATACTAAGGAAGACAATATAGCACCGAAGTGAGAAAATCAGTAAATATAGTAGGTTTTTCGAGACAAATTAACAGAAATCTTGAGAATGAGCGATGCATAGTACTCAGGTAGAAAGCCTCACCTTTATATTATATCAAGGTAAAAAAAGAATGAGGACTTGTAGATAATTAGGAAATAACCAAACATTATTAATTCAATGAACCATGAAAACTGCAACATTGAATTTAAGTAACTCCCTGCTTAAAAGTTGCACCTTCTTCTTAAGGTAGGAAAACTTTCCTTCTATAATTCTTTTGAAAATATTTTCTGTGCCTTTGGCCTGAGTTTCATCTCTTTTCTATACTGCTACTATCAATAGATTTGATCACTACATAGTGTCCCATTAACTGGATAGTTTGTGCTTGTATTTGTTGTTGTTTAGATTTAACATTTTCATTAACTGAGGTATCCACTTCTTCTATCACCTATTCAATGCCTAAAATTATCTCTTCCATCTATTGTATTCTCTTGGTGAAGCTTACCTTTAAGGTTCCTATTCAAATTTTTAAATTGTTTTCTTATCAGGTTTCTCTGTTTGGGTTTTCTATTTTTGTTTTGTTTTGTTTTTTGTTTTTTTTTTTATTTTTTTATTTTTTATTTTTTTAAGACAGGGTTTCTCTGTGTCACCTTGGCTGTCCTGGAACTCACTCTGTAGACCGGAGTGACCTCGAACTCAGAAATCCACCTGCTTCCGCCTGCTAAGTGCTGGGATTAAAGGCATGCGCCACTACCCCCCAGCAGTATTGATTCCATTTTCATGTTCATCTTTGAGAGATTTTCACTGTATTACACGGTTAGTTTGTGTTTTCATAGTATTTTCTAATGGATTTACTCACTTCTTCTTTGGAGATCTCTAAATTATTCATGAAAACTGTTTTGAAGTCTTTGTCTTATGCTTTAACTCCACTGTATTTCTCAAGGCCTAATGTAGAGTTGCTGGGCTCCAGTAGATTTATAGAATATATGTTATTCATTTGTTTTTATGTTGGTTTCTAGGCATCTGGGTTTGAATGATTATAATTCGAGGTGCTTATATATGTTCTTGACATTGCTGAGTGGATGTTACATTCTTTGTTTGTTTGTTTGTTTTCATTTTTTGTTTTCTGCTTCTTTGGAGAGTTTGACGGCTTTGGGTTGCCTGGTACAGAATGATTCTGAGATTCTGCCAAATGTAGACATAGGGTGTTCTGGTTAGAATGTGTTCCTTGATATTAGCAGCTGACAGAACAAAACTTCTCACTGCTTTAGTCAGTGTTCTATAGCTGTGAAGAGCCACCACTGCCACAACTTTTGTAAAGTAAAGCATTTAAATGTGTATTTGCTTACAGTTTCAAAGGTTTAATCATTGTGGGTAACATGATAACATGTAGACAGGCCTTGGAGCAGTAGCTGAGAGATACATCCTGGTCCATAGACATCAGAAATAGAGCCTGGTCCTTGCATGGACTTTTGAATCCTCAAAGCCCACCCCAACACACTTTGACATGCTTCCTCCAATAAGAACACATCTACTCCAAAAATAACACACCTCCTAATCCTTCTAGTCCTTTAAAACAGTGTCACTATCTGGTGACTAAGCATTCAATATATGAGCCTACAGTGTCCATTCGAAATCCAAACCACTATACCTACATCATATAATAATCAAACATTAAACATACAGAACAAAGGAAGGATATTAAAAGCTTCGAGGAAAAAGACCAAATAACATATAAAGGCAGACTTATTAGAATAACCCCTGATTTTTCGGTGGAGACTCTAAAAGCTGAAAGTACTGGTACAGATATCCAACAAACTCTAAGAGATCGGAGGTGTCAGATCAGACTACTACATCCAGCAAGACTTTCAATCACAATATAAGAAGAAAAAAAGACATTTCATGATAAAATCAAATTTAAGCAGCATCTACCTTCAATTCTGTTTCCTAGAAAGCAGTAGGAGAAAAGCATCAACCTGAAGAGGACAACTACATCTAAGAAAACACAAGAAATAAATGATATCAGGCAGAAAATCAAAAGGGGAAAAACCATACTACAACTACAAAATAGTGGAAAAATAAACACTGTTCATTGATAGCTTTTAACACCAATGGAATTAATTTCCCAATAAGAAGACACAGGCTAACAGAGTAAATACAAAAACAGTATCCAGTCTTCTGCTTAACCAAAAAAAGTACACCTTAATATAAAGTAGAGACATAACTTCGGGGTAAAAGGATGGAAAAATATATTCCAAGCAAATGGACCCAAAGAAAAAAGCTGGTATAATCATTTTAATGTCATACAAAATAGATTTCAAACTAAAATGAATTAGAATAGACAGCAAAGGTAACTATATAATCATGGAAAGAAATATCCAGCAAGAGGATATTGTAATTATATACACCAAACACAAGGACATCAAGTTCATAAAAGAACCACTAATACAGCTTAAATTACATACAGAGCCTCATATAGTGATAGTGGGTGACTACAATACCCACTTTTTCCCATAGGCAGGTCATTTAGTCAAATACTAAGCAGCAACATATAGAGTTAAATGAAATCATAGCTCAAATGAACCTAACAAATATTCACAGAATATTTGACCCAAACACAAAAGAACATATAGAAGAAAGCTGAACTAGCACCCTGCATTCTACCAGACCACCACAGATTAAATCCAGATATTAATAACAACAACAAAAATGGAAAACTTATAATATTGTGGAAACTAAACGACTCATTTCTGAATGCAGAATGGATCAAGACAGAAATTAAAATCTTTCAAGAATTGAAAGAAAATAAGAACATGGCTTACTCAAATTTGTGAGACACAATAAACGTGGTCTTAAGAAGCCACAGTGGTGAAGAAGAAGAAGAAGAAGAAGAAGAAGAAGAAGAATAAGAAGAAGAAGAAGAAGAAGAAGAAGAAGAAGAAGAAGAAGAAGAAGAAGAAGGAGAAGGAGGAGAAGGAGGAGGAGGAGGAGGAGGAGGAGGAGGAGGAGGAGAGCAAGAACAAGAAGAACAAGAACAAAAAGGAGAGGAGGAGAAAGAGGAGGCAGGAGGGGGAAGAAGAAGAAGAGGAGGAATGGGGAGGAGGAGGAAGAGAAAAAGAACAACAACAACAACAAGAACAATAACAGGAGGAGGAGGAAGAGGAGGAGGGAAGGGGAGGGGAGGAAGAGGAGGAAGAGGAAGAAGAAAAGGAGATCTCATAAGAGTAATTTAATATTGTATTAGAACAAAATCTCTAGAACAAAAAGAAGAAAAGCCCTAAAATAAAATGAAGAAATCACATCCAAATGTAGTCAATAGCAAGAAATAATAAAACTCAGGGCTTCAGTTAAATAAATAAATAAATAAATAAATAAATAAATAAATAAATAAGACAATATAAAGAACCATTGGAAAAACAGTTCCTTGATAAATCAATAATATTGAGAAGTCCTTAACCAAATTAACTAACAAGTGGAGGGAGAATATCTGAATTAATAACATTTGAAATGAAAAGAGGGATATAACAAAAGACATCGATGGCATTCAGAGAGTCATAAGAATATATTTTAAATGTATAGACTGTATAAAAGCAAAAAGTCTCAAAAATGGATAATTTTCTTGACATATAGCATCTACTAAAGTTAAATCAAGATCAGATAAGGAATTTGAACTGAACTATAACACTTAGATACAAAGAGCAGTAATTAAAATCTCCCAACCCAAAAAAAAAAAAAAAAAAAGCCCAGAGTCATATGGTTTTAGCTCAGTATTCTACCAGATATTCAAATGAGAGTAAACCCAGTACCCCTTTAATTATTCCACAAAATAAGAACAAGAAGAACATTGCCGAATTCTTTTGTGATATCACAGTTACTCTGATACTTAAACCTCATAAAGATTAAACAAAGAAAGAGGATTGTAGGCCAATTTTCCTTACAAATACAGATGCAAAAAATCCCAATGAAATATTCTCAAACCAAGTCCAAAAGCACATTAAAAGAATCAGCCACATGGACTAGAAGGATTCATCTCAGAGATACAGACATTATAAACAAATACGGAGAAATGTAATCCACAATATAAACTAGAATATCAAAACCATATGATCAACTCATTAGGTACAGAAAAGATCTCTGACAAAACCCAACATCCCTTTATGATAAGAGTCCTAGAGAGATTTTCAATACAGCAATCCCATAGCCAACATCAACTTAAATGGAGAAAAACTCAAGGACATTGTACAATATCAGAAACAAGACACAGTCCACTCTCTCCATATCTATTTAGTACAGTACTTGAGGTTTTAGTTAGTTCAATAAGGCAACTTAAGGAGATCAAGGTAAAACAAATTGGAAAGAAGTCAAAGTACCTTTATTTACGGATGATATGATAGTATACATAAGTGACCCTAAAAGTCCCACAAGGGAAGTCTTACAGCTGATAAACACTTTTTTTTTTATTCAGGTATATCAATGCACACAAATCAGTATCCATTCTATATATAAATGACAAAGTGAGAAAGAAATCAGGAAAACAACAGTTTTCACCACAGTCCAAAATAATATGAAATATCTTGGGGTAACTCTAGCCAAATAATTGAAAGATCTATATGATAAAACTTCAAGTCTTTGAGGGAAATAAATTGAGGAAGGTATAAGAAGATAGAAAAATTCCCCCATGCTCTTGGACTTGTCTATGTAGGACTAACATAGTAAAACTGGACATCTACAAAAGCAATCTACAAGTTCAATGTAATCCTCATCAAATTTCCAACACAGTTCTTCACAGAACTTTTTGAAAACCTTTTTATTGATATTTTGTGAAATTCACATTATGAGCCCAAATCCCACTCATCTCCCAGTCCCTCCACATCTGACCTCTGCCTCCACATCTGACCTCTGCCTCCACATCTGACCTCTGCCTCCACATCTGACCTATGCCTCCACATCTGACCTATGCCTCCACATCTGACCTCTGCCTCCACATCTGACCTCTGCCTCCACATCTGACCTCTGCCTTTGCAACCTTCCCACAAAAGAAAACAAACAAAAAAATAAATAAATAACAAACAGTTTTACTTGTGAAAGTTCATTGCTCAGATAAGACATAGGGCCACTCTCCCAAGTGATGCAGCCAGCAAGGAGAGGGCTCAGCTCGCCTGCTCTCAAACCCTGGGCTGCCAAGGTGAGGTGCAGGGTCTGCTCTTCCAAATGCCATAGCCAATGAAGAGATCTTGAAGAGACAATTCTCAATTCCACGTGGAAATAAAAAAAAAAAAACAGGACATCTAAAACAATCCTAAACAATAAAAATACTATGGGATATCTCACCATTCCTGATATCAAGTTATACTACAGAGCTATAGTAATAAAAACCATGTGGTATCAGCATAAAAACAGACAATTTGATCAATGGAATAGAACTGAATGCCCAGAAATAAACCTACACAACTAGCAATAGATGATCTTTTCCTTTTTTATAAAGAAGCCAGAAAGACATGCTGATTTTTATTCAGATACACTGAATTTTATAGAAGAGAAAGTGGAGAATAGTTTTATACTCATTAGCATAAGAAAGGATTTTTCTGATCAGAACAACTTTAACATAGGCACTTAGGACAAGAATTTATTAATCATACCCTATAAAACTAAAGAGCATCTTTATAGCAAAAGACATCATCATTTGGACAAAGCAGCAGGCTACAAAATAAAAAAGGTTTTTTATCAACTACCAATCTAATAGAGGGCTAATATCCAAAATACATTTTTTAAAAATTCAAAAAATGGACAAGAAAACATGTAGATCAATTAAATAATGAAAAATAGATCTAAATAGAATTCTCAAAAAAAAGGAAAGTCAAATGGCTGAGAAACATTTAAACAAATACTCAACATCTTAGCCATCACAGTAATAAAAAATCAAAACCTTTTTGTGGTTCCATCTTACATCTCTCAGAATGGCTAAGATCAATAAGTAATACAAGTGACAGCTCATAGCAAAGATGTGAAAAGAGGGGAACTCTCATCTATTGCTGATAAAAGTGCAAATATTAAAGCCATTAAGGAAATCAGTGTGGTGTCTCCTCAGGAAGATTGGAGTCAATCTACCTCAAGATCCAACTATACCACTCTTGCATATAAATCAAAAGGACTTTTCATCCTATTACAGAGACATTTATTCAACAATGTCCATTATTACTCTATTCACATAGCAAGAAATAGAAACAATCTAGATGTCCATCGATAGATAAATGAATAAAGACAATGAGATATGTTTACACTGTGTTACATAATGAATATTACTTGGCCTTTAAAAATTAATTCATGAAATTCACAGGTAAATGGATAGGACTAGGAAAATCATCCCAAGTGAGGTAAGTCAGACTAGAAGGACAGATATATTATGTATCCTTTTATATGTGCATGTTAATTATTAAGTCATTGATCAGCAAGCTATAATCCATATCAGTACCAAGATTAGATAAAAAGTAAGGGACCATGGAGGAGGGATGGGTCTCTTTAGGAGGGAAAATAGAATAGTTCTGGATGGACGAGGTGGGGACTGGAATGGTAGTATCAAGCATGACAGGGAGGAAAAGGGTTGGAGAGAGAGGGAACACAGGGAGGAACAGCTAAAACTAAGAGCCACTTGCGGGCTTATATTCATACATAATAAGTAGGGGCTTCCTATATTATATAGATATTTGAAGTCGATCTAAACAAATAGGCAAATAATGAAGCAGGGCCCCATCTGGACATCTCTCATCGCCAAGTGAAGCTTCCAGTATTGTGAACAGCTTTCATCTAATCAATGTTAGCTAAAGTATCCCATGGGAACCCCAAGCAACCCAGGGCACCCACCAAGGCTATTGTTGGCTCTTCTAAAACAGATGGCAAAGTCCCACTCCTGAAAACATCTGCATAACTCATTGAAAACAGAAAAGTCAACCAACTGCCTACTTACTTCCTTCATCCTATAGACTAATATGCATGGTCCTAGAAGGTATTCTGCATGCTACCAAAGGAAGAAGGTTAAAAACCAACCCAGTTACAAATCCTTCTACAACAGTGACCTGTTTGCAAGATAGGCTGGATCAATGGTGACACAAAGCTTGTGGGAGTAACCAGATGAACATCTGATCTGAGTTAAGGCACACTCTATGAAATAGGACCCATATTAAACACTACTGGGGTTGCCAAGTATACTAGATAAGCAACAGACCTAGGGAAAAAACAATATTACTATTCTGTTAAAAAATCAGAGAACTAAAATAACTCCTAAAAACATTCTCCTATACTCATAGATCAGTGCCTTGCTCAGCCATCATTTCAGAAGTTTCCTTCTGTAGCAGATGAGAACAATTACAGAGAACCACAGCCAGATATTAGAATGAGAGTGAAAAAGCTTGGAATATTCAGCTCCAAAAGGGCAGTCCCCATCAAATCCCTCCCCTCAGAGGTCAAGGAACTCTGTGAAAGAGAAGACAAAGAGTGTAAGAGCCACAGGAGATGGAGCATACCAAGTAAGTAAGACTTTTCTAAACTCAACTGAACTAACATACATATGAATACATATAGACCATGGCAAAATGCACAGAACCTACATGAGTCTGCCCAAGATGGGGTCCTACAGTTGAAAGGAGGAATGGACACACTATTTCCTAACTGAGAAACTACTCCAACAGATAACTGCTTGAAGGTAAAAATTCAGTTTTATTCAAGAGGGTTTCACTAGGGAAACAAGCCACTCTCAAAGATAGGTCCCATTCATAGGAAGTTAAGAGAATTATAAATTATACATAATATAGAGATTATAATTTTATGTATGTAATTATATATATGGTCAAAGAATATAATATCATAAAATAAATTCAAATAGGCATTAAAGAAGATCTAAACACAATAAATATGGCTGACTTCAATATGCCACTCTAACCAATATATAAAACAGAAACAAAAAGATGACAACATAATACACTTTACATAACAAATACTCTTATCCAATATCACATTGAATCCAGAAGATTCAAAAACAATTCTCTTTAAAATTCTTTCACCTCTTGTTCAATATAATACTTGAAATCTTAGCCATGGGAAAATACAAGCAAGAAAGGAAAATATAAAATTATTCAAGCTAGCAGATTATATTTTTCTATAGTTAAAAGATATTTAATCACCCAGAAGAGTTTCTAAACTGACTGAGAAATTCATGAAAGCAATAAGATGGCAAGTTAGTGTATACATTCTACTAACTTTTTCATGCATTAATCATAAACTTGCTGGGAAAGAAATAGATTCCCCTTCACAATGTCTTCAAAAAGCACATCAGAATAGACTTATTCAAGAAATTGAAAACCTCTCCATGATAAAAATTATGATACACCAGCAAAAGAAATTAAGGAAGACACTGAATTATGTGAGGACTTCCCATACACATGAATAAGCAAATCAATAATGCAAAAGTGGCCATATTTTCAGATGTAATCTACAGATTTCATGTAATTCCCTCAAAATTATGAATGATATTATATGCATGAATAAATTAAAAATCCATAAATTAAAATATATTTGGAAACAAAATTAAAAACCAAATTTGGAAATATGATAATACATGACTTCAAGAAATATTACTACAAATCCACAGTAATAGAAGCAGAAGTAGCATTGGTATAAAAACATCAATAAAACAGAATGGAATATTCAGAAAATCAATGACATATTTATGCCATCTGACTCCCAGCAAAGATGCCAAAGCTACATTTTAGAGAAAATACAGACTTTTTACAAGTGATACTATGAAACCTGAATATACATGTGTAAGAGAAAGAAACTAGATCCTTATCTATTACCATGTATAGGAATCAATTTAAAAAATCTATCCAAGATCTTATAATGACACATGAAACTTTGAAACTATTAAAAGGAAACAGAGGGGAAACACTTGAAGACATAAGCAAAAGTATATTTGTTTCCTGAATATGACTCGCTTCATTCAGAAAACAATATGAAGAAATGACAAAAAGGATCACATCAAACTAAAGATTCTGCATACTGAAGGACACAATCAACATAGTGAGAAGATGGCTATAGAATCAGAGGAAATCAGTGCCAGCTAATCATCTGACAGAGTCCAGACTATACAAACAGCTCCAAACAGTTACCACTGGAAAGAAATAGAGTAGCCAAGAAGTATGCAGAAGAGTGGAGCAGATGTTTCCAAGATAATATGAATGATGAATTATTGTATAAAAAGTGTCCAGCATCTTTAGCCAGAAGGAAAATGTAAATCAAAACTACATTGAGATTCCAGCTCACTCAAGTCAGAATTGCTGTCATCAAGAAAATATAAAAAGCAGATGTTATCAGGATTGGAGACTAGATTATACAATGGTGGTAGCAATGTGAATTAGCAAAGCCATTATGAAAATGAGCATGCTGGTTGTTCAAAAAGGTAAAAATAGGACTACAACGTTATCCAGAGGTACCACACTTGGATTGTTTACTGATAGGTATCAGAGTCAACATATATATGCCCATGTTTATCAAGGCATTGTTCAAATATAACCAAGTCACACACTCAATCTAGGTGTCCATCAGTCTATGAATGAGTCTAGAAAATGAGGTATTCATACCCAAGCAATGATTATTCAGGGATTAGGAAGAGTAAAATTAAGTCAAGAAGATAAAGTAAAAGCATTTGATAAACAAGTTGGCCACCTAAATTCTACCCTCAGATCCACAGTGGGAGACATGCAGGCCCTCTTAGTCAACTGAGAAAAGTTCCAAAGAACTCACAGAGAGGAAATGAACAATCATAGATCCTACACAGTCTGCTGCCACTTCTCTGTATATGTGTTGTATCTTTATGAGATATGCATATGTACTTTATGAGATTCTTGGATGTGTAAATGAGTAGGTCTCTGTACTCCTATGCCTTTTCTTAGGCTCTTTTATTTTTTTGTTTACCTGTTCTATGAGAATTTTGGTTTTATCTTATATATTATTTGTTATGTTTTGTAACCTCTTAGAAACTTGTTTTTTTCTAATGAGAGAAAGAAAGGGAGTGGATCCAGATAAAAAGGTTGTTGTAGAGGTACTAGGAGAAGTAGAGAGAGGGGAAACTGTATTCAGATTATATTGTATGAGAAAAGAATTTATGTTAAATAGAAGGAAAAAAAAAAGTAAATACTATCTAAAGTCTTTCCCGGTGCTTCAGTGGGAGCAGAAATCACTTCAGATACAGTATAATTGGAATATTTCTTCTTTTATTAGATATTTTCTTTATTTACATATCAAATGATACCTCCTTTCCCGATTTCCCCTGGGGGGAGGGGGTGAAGCAAACAACAACAACAACAAAAAAAACCCTGTCCCCTCCCCCTGCTCACCAACCCACCCTCTCCAGCTTCCTGGCCCTGGAATTCCCCTACACATAGAACCTTCACAGGGCCAAGGGCCTCTCCTCTCATTGATGACCAACTAGGCAATCCTCTGCTACATATGCAGCTGGAGCCATGAGTCCCACCATGTGTTCTCTTTGGTTGGTGGTTTAGTCCCTGTGAGCTCTAAGGGTACTAGTGAGTTCATATTGTTGTTCCTCCTAAGGGGCTACAAACCCTTCAGCCCCTTGGGTCCTTTCTCTAACTCCTTCATTTGGGGACCCTGTGCTCAGTCCAATGGATGTCTGTGAGCCTCTACTTCTGTATTAGTCGGGTACTGTCAGAGCCTCTCAGGAGACAGTTATATCAGGCTCCTATCAGCCAGCACTTGCTGGCATCCATAATAGTGTCTGGGTTTGGTGATTGAATATGGGAAGAATCCCCATGTGGAGCAGTCTCTGGATTGTCCTTCCTTCAGTCTCTGCTCCATAGTTTGTCTCTGCAACTCCTTCCATGGGTATTTTGTTCCCCCTTTTAAGAAGGAACGATGTGTCCACACCTTAGTCTTCCTTTTTCTTGAGTTTCTTGTGGTTTGTGGATTGTTTTGGGGTATTCCAAGCTTCTGGCCTAATGCCCACTTATCAGTGAGTGCATACCATGTGTGTTCTTTTGTGTTTGGTTACCTCACTCAGGATGATACTCTCCAGATCCATCTATTTCCCTAAGAATTTCATAAATTCATTGTTTTTAATAGCTTTTCAACCATTTTTTTCTCATTCTTGCTCAAAGCTTCATTCAGAGGAATGATAAGTGAGAAATGAACAATGGTAGAAATGGAAGAAATCTACGCTGTCGGGTTCAGACTAAGCAACCTCCTAGGAATTAATTCATTGAATATTGTATTCTCTTGAGTCAGGAAGTGAGGCCACATTTGGAGTATGTGTAGGAGGAAAATTATCTTTAAAATGAACACTAATGTAAATAGGGATGAAGTTTGCAAAGAGAAAAATCTTTCCCATTTGTTCTGAATACAGGGAACGGTCTTCAGATTCTGGAAGCCAGAGGATGATAACCTACCACTCTGCCGTGGAGGATGCTCCGCTGCTGCCGTGGAGGATGCTCCACTGCTGCTGCCGTGGAGGATGCTCCGCTGCTGCTGTGGAGGATGCTCCACTGCTGCCATGGAGGATGTGCCACTGCTGCTGCCGTGGAGGATGCTCTACTGTTGCTGCCGAGGATGCTCCACTGCTGCTGCCGTGGAGGATGCTCCACTGCTGCTGCCGTGGAGGATGCTCCACTGCTGCTGCCGTGGAGGATGCTCTACTGCTGCTGCCAAGGATGCTCCACTGCTGCTGCCGTGGAGGATGCACCACTGCTGCTGCCGTGGAGGATGCTCTACTGCTGCAGTGGAGGATGCTGCAGTATCTCATTGGAAGAAAACAAACCCCTTAAATGAGGTACTGTCAAGATTAGGCTACAAAATTTTCCTCTTCACTTCCTAAGTTAACGTTTTTTACCCAGTCACATTTCCCTCTTTCTGCTGCAACGACTCAAACTGCTACTTCTCACTGAAAGTGCAGTCACTTAAGATCAGACAAAACTCTCTTTTCCTATAAAGGTCTTTTCTTTGTTTCTTCCAAAGTCTCTAGTAAACACGAGTTCTATATTAACTATTTTGTTTCATGACAACCTTGACTTCTGACCATCAATGGCATAATAGTAATTCTGTACATTCATATCATAGATTGATGCCTGGCATGCAGAAGATGCTGAATAAATATTCACTGAATAAATAAAAAATGGTTCCCTAAATTAAATATCTTTTCCCACCATACCTATTTTGCCACACTTCCCTTAAAATGTGTCAGTAACAGCAGGGAACCTAAGGGTTTTGTTGGGAGTGGATGACATAATAATAAATCTGCTGACCTTTGTAAATTTATCCCATTTGTGAGCACATGGCTGTGATTTGGATCTTGGGAGAAACAGAGAGGAAGCCTGGAATAGAGATGTCACGAATACACAACAAGGTGAGCCAAAGGTCCATTATAAAACCTAGGATTGTTGAACACATCCTGGCAGTAGATATTGATTCTGTCTTAAGAGCAAGAGAAAGGTAGGGGTCAAAAGTCAGAAATATAACCCAGAAGTTACACAAGCTCTCCATGACTCCCTTTCTTTTTTTTTTTTTTTTTTTTTTTTTTTTTTTTTT
>NW_022196904.1:166335397-166338100 GCF_008632895.1 Mastomys coucha | reverse complement strand
TTCCATGTTCTGGCTATTATAAATAAGGCTGCTATGAACATGGTGGAGCATGTGTCCTTGTTACATGACTCCCTTTCTAATGTATCATGCTGTTTTCCTCAATAAACCCATTTCAACTAATTCCTTGTTTCTCTAAGACTCTCGGGAGTCTTAAATATTATTTGGTACTTAACTTATAGTTATTATATTTTTATTGTCACATCAGTCTCTAAGAATGAAGAAGAGCCAGCTTATACCCACCAAATTCTGTAGCAAAGCATGAGATTTTTAACTCAATGTGTTTTACCAGATGAGTTTCTAGGAGGTCCTTGATCCTGCTAGTCTAAGCCATCTTTTTCCTACATCATGCAAGCTAACCAGCATCATAGATTATAGAAATTATTAAGTAGGGGTAAAATAGGAAAAGAGTTTGCAGGAAAATTCTTTTTATTTAAGTCATGTGGTGATAGTCACGTAGCATTTTATCTAGAGTATTAAAAGCTTATTCAGTCTTCACTGCAGTTAGAAATGATGCTGCAGTCTTACTGACTGCTGATTGTTCACTAGCACTCAGTGCAGTTATGTTGATCCCATGCAAGATTTCTCTGTGTCCAAAATGATATCAGCTCTTTGCAGACGTTAGCTGCAACTATAGTGAAAACAAAAAGTTATCTGGTGAGACTGAGCAATAATAGCACATGCATAAAAATGTCACAAAAAGCTTAAATTATACACTTTATCAAACTGACTTCTATAAGAAGGAAAATCCTTGCTTTCCTTCTAGCTTTATATTCAATAACATAAAGCATATCACCACTTTCATTTATTCCTTTTTATCACTATCATTTCAGATGTATAGTTATTCCTGACCATAAACTATTCTGTCCTATAGAATCTCTTCACAAGAAGAAACCTAGATTCCTACAGCTATTTTCTCACTTATTTTTCAAGTCTAATATATTGACTGGAATTTTATGGTTGACATTGGCTATGGAAAGATGAATAAGTTAAAGGTTTTATCCTCAAAGAACTCAATTGCAATATGAGACAACAGATACCACGAAAACACTATTAATAATTCAGTGACCAATCAAAAACTAGTGTGTTAGAATAGGGGAAGAAAACTGTAACTTCGTGTGGATAGAGAAATGGGGATAAGAGAGGACCCCAAAATGGAATGATCTTGGGAAAAGAAAAAAGTAGTGACGCCATGCCTGGGCCCAAAAGAAAGCTAGAAGGAGGAGTAAAATCTTGTCATCCCCACTTTCCACTTCTGTCTGTGTCCTTACTTGGGCCAATTGCTTGCTTCTCTGGGCCAGCATGTTAATCACTCAAGAACAATCAGTCTAATGGTACTTATTCTCCTCCAAACCATAGGGACAGAGATAAGTCCATGTCTGTAACCTTAAGTCATCTAAAGAAAGAGAGAATAAATCTTCCTGGAGCCAACTTGCTTCCCCTCAAAAGCTCCAAGGAAGGACAATTACACACAAGGGCAGTGTGTATCCTGGGCCAGACGGAACCATCTCGTATGAACCATTTCAGCACATGTTGGACCACTATTTATCATCAAAACTTGAGACAAAAATAAATAATACTACATTTTTACTAGTACCACATGTTTAAGCATTCCTCCTACTGCTTTCTCTAATTTTAAAAACTGAAGTCCCCATGAGTATCCCCAAAGCAAATGTAGGCCCACTAGATCCCTTGCTGTTCCTGTTTCTAATGTGGCCACATTGAATAAATCAATCTCTCTCCATCTCTTTTCTCTACTTCTCACTCATATAACTTATTTCTTAGATTACAATTTTAGTGATATGGAACTTACACTTTTACCCAAAATCTCCAATCACAGGCATTTTGAGAAAGGTAACATGGGTAGTTTATCCATAGTACACTGGGAATTTTGGAGGCAATCATTTTAGGGGACTTCCTAAGATTTGTATTCTTCTATTAAAATAATAAGGTAGTAGAAGAATTGGTCATTTAATGTAAAATATGAATAACTATTGATTTAAAAGTCTTGAGTTTATTTATTTAGCATGAATTATACACACAGTCTGAAAAGTAAGTCTAAACAAATGTACTATGAATATAATTCACAAAAATAAGTTATTTTAGATTAGTTACCCTACAAATTATCTTCTTTTAGGCCATAGTAACCTTAATTCTATGCTTTCTACTCTTCAAAGATGTAGGCAAACTGGCAATTGTGGCTTAATATCATGGTATAGCCCTGATAGGCACATGTTTAGCACTAGGAGGTAATGAAGTTAGAAATCTGGGCACACAAATTAGAACATTAGAGATAGCAATGATTAAGAATAATGTTCTGAGAGAAATTATCAAGAGCTATAAAGTATCTACTTTATCAAAATGGATCAATAAGGAGGAGATAAAGAATGATAATGAGGCTTAGTTATAAATAATTGGGTTCATTATAGGTACCTCCTGGTTTTCCTGATTTGAAAAAAAAAATTAAAAAGAAGTTGATATAGAAAATGGATTTATTTATGTTGGACAAATCAGGAGGATAACAAAGTCTACACACACACATTATTTATTGCCATCTTAAAATATATATAAATAAATCCACGAAACAAAGAGGTCAAAACAAATAAATTTAATTTTTTTAATTTTTTATTTTATTTTAAAGTTTTATTGCATTATGATGAGAAAAGTTACGATTTCAATTTATCTGAATTTGTTAACATTTAAAAA
>NW_022196904.1:166334314-166335015 GCF_008632895.1 Mastomys coucha | reverse complement strand
GTACAAGCCCAAAATAAGAATAATTTTTAGACATTGGATTTCATTGTAATAAAGCTGTACTTCAATGAGCCTCACATCACCAAAGGATTTTACCTCCATCGTACCTAAACTGAGAGTTGATCATTCTGCTGCACCAAGAAATGAATTGTAGGCTCAATTTTTGTATACAGACTTCCTGCTATGGTCAAAGCTATTTGACTTGAGTGATTGAATTTATTCTCAGCACACAGAGAACAGGTTACAACCATTTAAGAAATGGTTGCTGGTGAGATGGCTCAGCGAGTAAGAGTGCCAACTGCTCTTCCGAAGGTGCAGAGTTCAACTCCAAATAACCACACGGTGGCTCACAACCATCCGTAATGAGATCTGACGCCCTCTTCTGGTGCGTCTGAAGACAGCTACAGTGTACTTATTTATAATAAGAAATGGTGTAGATATTAAGATGGTCTATCCATAAAGTCATTCACCAACTCTTTCAATGAACAATGTTTCTGCTTGAAGGGTGGCACAGACATTCGGTGAGGGTAAGAATTTGGTTCATTAGCTGTGATAATTTGGAAAAGCATTCATCTCAACAAACTTGTATCAAGTTATCAAACTTGATACAAGAATTACAAACGTCAAGCAAAGCAATCAGTCTCACTCTTTGTTGTTCTCTTACAAGCCACCTCCCTAGTTAATCGTCTATGTTTCTTTTGGGT
>NW_022196904.1:166332938-166334200 GCF_008632895.1 Mastomys coucha | reverse complement strand
TTTTCTTCTATAATTTTGTTGAAGATATTTGCTGGCCCATTACCTTGGGAGTCTTCACTTTCTTCTATGCATATTATCCTTAGGTTTGGTCTTCTTATTGCATCCTGAATTTCCTGGATGTTCTGGATTAGGAGCATTTTGCTTTTTGCATTTTCTTTGACTGTTGTGTCAATGTTTTCTATGGTGCCTTCTGCACCTGAGATTATCTCTTCTATCTCTTGTATTCTATTGGTGATGCTTGCATCTTGGACTCCTGATTTCTTTCCTAGGTTTTGTATGGCCAGGGTTTTCTCTCTTTCTGATTTTTTTTTATTGTTTCTATTTCAATTTTTAGATTCTGGATGGTTTTGCTCATTTCCTTCACTTGTTTGATTGGGTTTGCCTGTAGCTCTTTAAGGGATTTTTGTGTTTCCTCTTGAAGGGCTTCTAGCTGTTTACCTGTGTTCTCTTGTATTTCTTTGAGGGTGTTATTTGTGTCTTTCTTAAAGTCTTGTAGCATCATCATGAGAAGTGATTTTATATCTGAATCTTGCTTTTCCAGTGTAATGGTGTGTCCAGGACTTGCTATGGTGGGAGAATTGGGTTCTGATGATGCCATGTGACCTTGGTTTGTGTTGTTTATTTTCTTATGCTTGTCCCTCACCATCTGGTTATCTCTAGGGCTACCTGCCCTTGCTAAATCTGACTGGAGCCTGTCCTTCCTGTGATCCTGGTTGTGTCAGAACTCCTCAGAGTCAAGCTGTCTCTGGGATCCTGTGATCCTGGGCTTGTTAGAGTACCTGGGAGTGGGACTTCCTCTCCGTGTTGTGGGACTGGCTGCAGAACTTGTGCCCAAGGTCTGCTCTGGACACCAGGCCAGACAGACCGACACAAATAAATTTAATTGAGATGGATTGGTTGTTCTTTTCCTGAGGAAAGAGACCTGGGTTACAGGTCATCTCTAAATCACTTTTCCCGTTTAAGTCCAGGTAGAAAAAAATGAAGTCTTAATGATTCTGTTTTCAATATTAAATGCGAAGCCCAGATCTTATTTTGAATGGATTAAGAGAACTTTTTGTGAACCATTTATGAGTAATCATCCTCGACAAAAACAAAATTAGGTTGTCCCAAATAGAGTATTCCAATATTGGTATGGCTTCATTAAGATCTTATAGCCACAGGACACACAAAGGCACTAATGAAAGCATTTTCTTCTTTTTTTTTTTATTTTAGATATTTTCTTTATTTACATGCGAATTTCTCCATTCCCAGTTGCCCCTCCA
>NW_022196904.1:166326588-166331805 GCF_008632895.1 Mastomys coucha | reverse complement strand
AATTCTTAGGGAAATGGATGGATCTGGAGAATATCATCCTGAGTGAGGTAACCCAATCACAAATGAAAGCATTTTCTAACTCGTTGGTGGAAACATCAGATAGACAGGTTACAACTAAGAAAGGAGATCTTTTTTGTAGGTTCCAGATGCCATGTGATGACATTCTTCAATTTGTTCTGATAAAACCTAGTGGCTACTAAGGTTAAGTATTATTTACTAGTTTTGTTCCTGTGAGAAAAGGAAAAAGCATATTAAGAGAGAAAATGGCTTATTTTGCCTTACTGTGCAAGAATATATTCCATCTTGGTTGATCATCACAACTGGTTACAATCATATAAAAGTTCTTGATAGAAAAGTACTTCAACTGTGAATAGACTTTTAAAAAATAATTTATATCACACATTACATCCTTTATATTTTACACAAATTTTCTTTTTCATTATTTATTTTTATTAGATATTTTCTTTATTCCATTTAAAATAATATCCGCTTTCCCCATTTCCCCCCTAGAAAAAACACATTCTCTCTCCTCTCCCCCTGTTCACCAACCCAACCTCTACCACTTCCTGGCCCTGGCATTCCCCTACACTGGGGCACAGAACCTTCACAGGACCAAGGGCCTCTCCTCCCATTGATGACTGACTAGGCCATCTTTTGCTACATATGCAGCTAGAGCCTTGAGTCCCACCATGTCTACTCTTTTGTTGGTGGTTTAGTCCCTGGGAGCTCTGAGATGCCAGCAAGTGCTGGCTGACAGGAGTCTGATATAGCTGTCTCCTGAGAGGCTCTGACAGTACCTGACTAATACAGAAGTAGAGGCTCACAGTCATCCATTGGACTGAGCACAGGGTCCCCAATGAAGGAGCTAGAGAAAGGACCCAAGGAGCTGAGGGGGTTTACAGCACCTTAGGAGGGACAACAAATTTTCAGAGGAAAAAAATCCTCAACTTTGCTTTCAAATGAGACACTTGTTCATCCTACCTCTAAATAGCATAACCCAGAATGGAGTTGAACAGGGAAGACAAGTGAATCAATGAATAACAATCAGCTCAACTTAGACTTGGGCTTCTTATGGCCCAGACACTGGTCAAACTTTCTTCTGTAGATAAGTTTTCAGTCCACTAATACACTTTGGATGTTTTCTTTTTACCCCAATATGTTTTTGTCTTATCCCATCTAACAATGACTTAAGGTTCAATGTTGTCATTGCCTATCATTGAGCATAAGTTATCATCTTAAATAAGATAACATATACCACTAACTAAACATTTTATGCTACAGCTAATTATCACACTTCCAATTAGTTTATTTATTTATCAGTTAAGGTATCCAGTGTTAAGAGAGGCGATGGTACTTGGTTGGATATATAACAATAGAGCAAGTATAAAATCCAAACTAGTAAGGCTCACCTTTAGTCTATCACATTTCCTGATATACATGATTTTGATTTATCCTTTCTGCTAAACTAAAAGCTTTTGTAAACCAAGAATCAAATTTTGCTTTATCCCTTCAAAAATATTTGTCACAATGCTCTGCATTAATTTATTTCAAAATGCTGTGGTTGACAGAGACTCAGATTTAAGGAGATACATGGATTGATGGTCAGATAGGCAGGCATGTAGGCAGGTAGACAGACAGACAGACAGACACTGAAATAATGAGAGGATATCAGCAGTGGACTGTAAGGAGGAAACAAAAAAATTCAAATGTAATATGTCAGTTCTAATTTATAGCAGCCAAATCAAGCAAAAAGATATATATATATATATATATATATATATATATATATATATATATTTTACAAATAATTGCTAATGTCTCTTCTGATTTACACTTTATAGGATTTATTGCTAGTCTCAGCTCTGTAAAGCAATGTGAGATAAACAGGATTAGTTGAATTATATTGTGTTCTCCACAGAATTTAATACCAGTTGGGGCTGTTAAAAATTTATAGAAGCAAATAAGAAAGTCCAATATCTGCTGAAGCCCTAATCCCCACCAAATGAGGACCAACTTCTAAATAACCATTTTCTCTGGAAACATAAACCCAACCAATTGAAGTTTGCAGATGATGTTGGCCTTACCTTGAAGCAGGAAAGTGAAAGAGAGAGGACTAGACAGATGTAGAGGAGGACCTGAAGACACTGCATTCTATGTCTTTGCTAAGTGTGTAAACACATACAGCAGTGTATACAGAAGTGGGAAGAAGTAACTAAGGGATGAAGAAAGTAAATCAGCCCTGTCAATATTGAAGTACAAAACAATCACATGAGAATTAGAAGCAAGGTGCCCTGAAGAGGGCACAATGACATGTCTGGTATTAAATTTTATTCATTTATTAACATTTATTTGTTCATCTACAAGTTTAAAAGATGACTACATCTATTCAGAAAGAAACTCATTAACAATAGACATTTTTATAACCAAAATGTTCTTTGATAATCAATAGAAGTACACTGAGAACAGTACTTTTGGCTCGGAGTCCTAAGCCCTCCTGGTCATACTGGAAAACCCACCCTGCATTGGAATCAGATGTTTTCAGCCCCTCTAACATGTGACTCCTTTTTCTTTCTCCCTATCATTCACTGTGGAACCTAGGATTTAAAATATCCATTCAAAAATGAATACTATACCTATTATTGCTAAGAAAAAGCAAGATATAGCCATACTGTGATGAATTCTATTAAACTAGATAATTGTAATATTAAGATGAAACACTGGTCCACATTTTATTCTCTTGATTTTTTTTCTAACCCATTTATCTATCTCCATACTGCCTCTGACCCAGGGGGCTGACCGGAAAGGGCTCCACTCCTAGTTCTTAGGGCCCTCCCTGGATCTTAGGCAAACATGAGGCATTCAAGGCCACACTACCTTTCTTTTTTCTTTTCCTTAAAGATTTAAAAAGTGTTTATTTGAGGAGGCACAGGCCTCAGAATCAGCAGGGCAGCCGGCCCAGGATTCTTTCTACCTCCCTCTTCACCTAGGAGGAGGTTCTGCAAATCCATAGCCCTCTCTGCCCCTTCCCTGCAAGTGGAGAACATGTCCCCAGGGTTTGTTCTGACCCCAGGGCTCAGGAGGGACAACTGATCCACAGCCCACTGGACACAGGTCTTACCTGAGGAAAGCCGATCTCCCAGAAGTGCTGACACAGGCTTACAGATCCACAGGATGAACAAACTCCAGCCAGAGACAGCAAGAACATCTAACACCAGAATTCAACAGATGGTGAAAGGCAAATGTAAGAATCTTACCAATGGAAACCAAGACTACTTGGCTTCATCAGAACCTACTACTCCCACCACAGCAAGGCCTGGATATCCCAAAACAATGGAAAAGCAAGATTTGGATAGAAAATCATATCTCATGATGGTGATAGAGGAATTTAAGAAGAACATAAATAACTCCCTTAAAGAAATACAGGAGAACACAAGTAAACAGGTACAAGCCCTTAAAGAGGAATCACAAAAATCCCTTAAAGAATTATAGGAAAGCACAATCAAACAGGTGAAGGAACTGAACAAAACCATCCAGGACCAAAAAATGGAAGTAGAAACAGTTAAGAAATCACAAAGAGAGACAACTCTGGAGATAGAAATCCTAGGAAAGAAGTCAAGAACCATAGATTCAAGCATCATCAACAGAACACAAGAGATCGAAGAGAGAATCTCAGGTGCAGAAGATACCATAGAAAACATTGACACAAAGTCAAAGAAAACTCAAAATGCAAAAAGCTCCTAACCCAAAACATCCAGGAAATCCAGGACACCATGAGAAGACCAAACCTAAGGATAGTAGGTATAGAAGAGGTGAAGACTTCCAACTTAAAGGGCCAGTAAATATCTTCAACAGAATTATAGAAGAAAACTTCCCAAATGTAAAAAAAAAAAAGAGAGATACTCACAAATATACAAGAAGCCTACAGACCTCCAAATAGACTGGACAAGAAAAGAAATTCCTCTCGCCACATAATAGTTAAAACACCAAATACACAAAACAAAGAAAGAATATTAAAGCAGTCAGGAAAAAAGGTCAAGTAACATATAAAGGCAGGACTATCAGAATTACATCAGACTTCTCACCAGAGACTATGAAAGCCAGAAGATCCTGGGTTGATGTCATACAGAAACTAAAATAACACAAATGCCAGCCCAGGCAACTATACCCAGCAGAACTCTCTCAATTATCATTATTGGAGAAACCAAAGTATTCCATGACAAAACCAAATTTACACAATATATTTCCATAAATCTAACCCTTCAAGGGGTAATAAATGGAAAACTTCAACACAAGGAGAAAAACACACCCTAGAAAAAGCAAAAAAGTAATCTTCCAACAAAACTAAAAGAAGATAGCCACATGAACAGAATTCCAATTCTAACAATAAAAATAACAGGAAGCAACATTTACCTTTCCTTAATATCTATTAATATCAATACACTCAATTCCTCATAAAAAGACATAGACTACCAGACTGGGTATGTAAACAAGACCCAACATTTTGTTGCATATAGGAAACTGACCTTAGTGACAAAGACAGACAGAGTTAAAGGATGGAAAACAATTCTCCAAGCCAATAGTCCCAAGAAAAAAGCTGGAGTAGCCATTCTAATATCAAATAAAATCAACTTTCACCCTAAAGTGACCAAAAAAGATATGGAGGGACACTTCATATTAATCAAAGGTATGATCTACCAAGAGGAACTTTCAATTCTGAACCTATATGCTCCAAATGCAAGGGCATCTGCATTCATACAAGAAACTTTACTAAAGCTCAAAGCACACATTACACCACACACATTAGTAGTGGGCGATTTCAACACCCCATTCTCTGCAATGGACAGATCATGGAAAAAGAAACTAAACAAAGACATGGTGAGACTAACAGAAGCTATGAAACTGAATTTAACAGATATCTATAGAACATTTTATCCTAAAACAAAAGGATATACCTTCTTCTCAGCACCTCATGGTACCTTCTCCAAAATTGACCATATAATTGCTCACAAATCAGGCCTCAACAGATACAAGAAGATTGAAATAATTCCTTGAATCCTATCAGATCACCATGGACTAAGGCTACTACTCAATAAAAACATAAACAATAGAATGCCCAAACATATGTGGAAGTTCAACAACAATTTACTCAATGACAACTTGGTCAAGGAAGAAATAAAGAAAGAAAATAAGACTTTCTAGAGTTTAATGAAAATGAAG
>NW_022196904.1:166316001-166326578 GCF_008632895.1 Mastomys coucha | reverse complement strand
AACTGGAGAGAGCATATACCAGCAATTTGACAGCACATCTTAAGGTGCTAGAACAAAAAGAAACAAATTCACCCAAGAGGAGTCGAAGGTAGGAAATAACCCAACTCAGTGCTGAAATCAACCAAATAGAAACAAAAAGAAATATACAAAGAATCAACCAAACTAGGAGCTGGTTCTTTGGGAAAATCAACAAAATAGACAAACGTTTAGCATGACTCTAACTAGAGGGCACAGAGACAGTATCCTAATTAAAAAGATCAGAAATGAAAAGAGAGACATAGCAACAGACACTGAGGAAATCCAAAAAAACATGAGAGCCTACTACAAAAGCCTATACTCAACAAAACTGGAAAACCTGGATGAAATGGACAGTTTTCTAGACAGATACCAGGTACCAAAGTTAAATCAAGATCAGATCAACAATCTAAACAGTTCCATATCTGCTAATGAAATAGAAACATTAATAGTCTCCCAACCAAAAAAAGCCCTGGATCAGATGGATTTAGTGAAGTGTTTTATCAGACCTTCAAAGAAGATCTAATACCAATACTCCTCAAACTATTCCACAAAATAGAAACAGAGGGTACTCTACCCAATTCATTCTATGAAGCCACAATTACTTTTACACCTAAACCACATAAAGACCTAACAAAGAAAGAAAACTTCAGACCAATTCCACTTATGAATATTGATGCCAAAGTACTTAATAAAATTCTTGGAAACAGAATTCAAGAACACATCAAAACAATCATCCACCATGATCAAGTAGGCTTCATCCCAGGGATGCAGGTATGGTTCAATATTTGGAAATCCATCAACATAATTCACTATATAACTCAAAGAAAAAAACCATATGATCATCTCATTAAATGCTGAGAAAGCATTTGACAAAATCCAACATCCCTTCATGATAAAAGTCTTGGAAAGATCAGGAATTCAAGGCCCAGACTTAAACATAGTAAAAGCAATATGTAGAAAACCAGTAGCCAACATCAAACTAAATAGAGAGAAACTTGAAGCACTCCCACTAAAATCAGGGACTAGACAAGGCTGCCCACTCTCTCCCTACCTATTCAATATTGTACTTAAAGTCCTAGCCAGAGCAATTAGACAACAAAAGGAGATCAAAGGATACGAATTGGAAAGGAAGAAGTCAAATTATCACTATTTGCTGATGATATGATAGTATACTTAAGTTACCCCAAAAATTCCACCAGAGAGCTCCTAAACCTGATAAACAACTTCTGCAAAGTAGCCGGATATAAAATTAACTTAAGCAAATCAGTGGCCTTCAGAAACACAAAGGATATGGAGGCTGAGAAAGAAATTAGGGAAACATCACCCTTCACAATAGTCACAAATAAGATAAAATACCTTGGTGTGACTCTAACTAAGCAAGTAAAAGATTTGTTTGACAAGAACATCAAGTCTCTGAAGAAGGAAATTGAAGAAGATCTCAAAAGATGGAAAGATCTCCCATGCTAGTGGATTGGCAGAATTAATATAGTAAAAATGGCCATCTTGCCAAAAGCAATCTACAGATTCAATGCAATCCCCATTAAAATTCCAACTCAATTCTTCACAGACTTAGAAAAAGCAATTTGCAAATTCATCTGAAATAACAAAAAAAACCCAGGATAGCTAAAACTATTCCCAGCAATAAAGGAACCTCTGGTGGAATCACCATCCCAGACCTTAAGGTGTACTACAAAGTAATTGTGATAAAAACTGCATGGTATTGATACGATGACAGGCAAGTAGATCAATGGAATAGAATTGAAGACCCAGAAATGAACCCACAAACCTATGGCCACTTGATCTTTGACAAAGGAGCTAAAACCATCCAGTGGAAAAAAGACAGCATTTTCAACAAATGGTGCTGGCTCAACTGGCGGTTAGCATGTAGAAGGCAAATTGATCTATTCTTATCTCCTTGTACAAAGCTCAAGTCCAATTGGATCAAGGACCTCCACATAAAACCAGATACACTAAACTAATAGAAGAGAAAGTGGGGAAGAGCCTCAAGCACATAGGCACAGGGGAAATTTTCCTGAACAGAATACCAATAGCTTATGCTCTAAGATCAAGAATCAACAAATGGGACTTCATAAAATTGCAAAATTTCTGTAAGGCAAAAGACACTGTGAATAGGACAAAACAGCAACCAACAAATTGGGAAAAGATCTTTACCAATCCTATGTCTGATAAAGGGCTAATACCAATACATACAAATAACTCAAGAAGTTAGACTCCAGAGAAACAAATAACCCAATTAAAAAATGGGTTACAGAGCTAAACAAAGAATTCTCAACTGATGAATACCGAATGGCTGAGAAGCACCTAAAGAAATGTTCAACATCCTTAGTCATCAGGGAAATGCAAATCAAAACAACCCTGAGTTCCATCTCACACCAATCAGAATGGCTAGGATAAAAGACTCAGGTGACAGCAGATGCTGGAGAGGTTGTGGAGAAAGAGGAACACACCTTCATTGCTGGTGGAATTGCAAGCTGGTACAACCACTCTGGAAATCAGTTTGGCGGTTCCTCCGGAAATTGGACATAGTACTACCAGAGGACCCAGCTATACCACTCCTGGACATATACCCAGAAGATGTTCCAACATGTAATAAGGACACATGCTCCACTATGTTCATAGCAACCTTATTTATAATATCCAGAAACTGGAAGCAACCCAGATGTTCCTCAACAGAGGAATGGATACAGAAAATGTAGTACATCTACACAATGGAGTACTACTCGGCTATTAAAAACAATGAATTTATGAATTTCTAGGGGGAAATGTATGGACCTGGAGAATATCATCCTGAGTGAGGTAACCCAATCACAAAAGAACACATATGATATTCATTCTCTGATAAGTGGATACTAGCCTAGAAGATCAGAATACCCAAAATACAATCCACAAACAACAAGAAACTCAAGAAAAAGGAAGACCAAAGTGTGGATACTTCCTTCCTTCTCTAAAAAGGAAACAAAATACCCATGGAAGGATTTTCAAAGACAAACTATCGAGCGGAGACTGAAAGAAGGACAATCCAAAGACTGCTCCACCTGGCAATTCTTTCCATATTCAGTCATCAAACCCAGACACCATTGTGGATGCCAGCAAGTGCTGGCTGACAGGAGCCTGATACAGCTGTCTCCAGAGAGGCTTTGACAGTACCTGACTAATACAGAAGTAGAGGCTCACAGTCATCCATTGCACTGAGTACAGGGTCCCCAATGAAGGAGCTAGAGAAAGGACCCAAGGAGCTGAAGGGTTTGCAGCCCCTTAGCATGAACAACAATATGAACTAACTCGTACCCTCAGAGCTCCCAGGGACTAAATCACCAGCCAATGTGTACACATGGTGGGACTCATGACTCCAGCAGCATATGTAGCAGAAGGTGGCCAAGTCAGTCATCAATGGGAGGAGAGGCCCTTAGCCCTGTGAAGGTTCTATGCCCCAGTGTAGGGGAATGCCAGGGCCAGGAAGTGGAAGAGATTGGGTGGTGAGCAGGGGGAGGGTGGAGGGAACAGGGGATTGTTTTAGTTTTTGGTTTATTTTATTTTATTCTTATTCTATTTTATTTTTATTTTTTCTTTTGGAGGGGAACCTGGAGAAGGAGATATTTTAAACAATGAAAACATCTAATAAAAAAATTTGGAAAAAGTGTTTATTTACAAGTACTGTTTGTAAAATCAAATAAAATTAAAAACAGTTTAAAAACACTAAATTGTTTCTAACAGAGGTAAGTATATTGCAGTAATAAAAAATAAATTATAAATAGTAAGAAACAAGATGTATTTATGATAAAATGCTAAATAGAAAATCATACTTCAGAATTAGTACTTATTATAAATGTGTATACATAAACAAAGTTTTAGCTGCATTAGATGGAAAATTGTTACCAAGGATCTCAGGAACATAGAATTCAAAGTTATATGCTTTTTAAAGACTTTTTTTTACATAATTCCATTTTTTTATCTTTTATTATATATTTTCTTTATTTACATTTCAAATGATATCTCCTTTTCCAGTTTCCTCTCCAGAAAAAAAAAACTGTTCCCTCCCCCTCCCCCTGCTCACCAACCCACCCTCTCCCACATCCTGGTCTGGCATTCCCCTTATGTCCCTCAACAGAGGAATGGATACAGAAAATGTGGTACCTCTACACAATGGAGTATTACTCAGCTATTAAAAACAATGAATTTATGAAATTCTTAGGGAAATAGATGGATCTGGAGAATATCATCCTGAGTGAGGTAACCCAATCACAAAAGAACACACATGGTATGTATGCACTCACTGATAAGTGGATATTAGCCGAGAAGCTTGGGATACCCAAAATACAATCCACAAACCACAAGAAACTCAAGAAAAAGGAAGACCAAAGTGTGGATACTCATTACTTCTTAAAAGGGGGAACAAAATACCCATGGAAGGAGTTGCAGAGACAAACTATGGAGCAGAGACTGAAGGAAGTACAATCCAGAGACTGTTCCACCTGGGAATCCTCCCCATATTCAATCATCAAACCCAGACACCATTGTGGATGCCAGCAAGTGCTGGCTTACAGGAGCCTGATAAAGCTGTCTCCTGAGAGGTTCTGGTAGTGCCTGACAAATACAGAAGTAGAGACTCAGAGCCATCCATTGGACTGAGCACAGGGTCCCCAATGAAGGAGCTAGGGAAAGGACCCACGGAGCTGAAGGGTTTGCAGCCCCTTAGGATGAACAACAATATGAACTAACTAGTACCCTCAGAGCTCCCAGGGACTAAACCACCAACCAAAGAGTACACATATTGGGACTCAAGGCTCCAGCTGCATACTACCTTTCAAATGACAGTAAGTATAGTTGTGTGCAAAAGCAAAATTGAGCCCTGCTGTAGCCTCAGCAGGCATTAAAGCAATGGGACCAAATGGGGTTAGAGAGAAGATGGGGTATATTCAGGGAAGCATGGTTGTCAACAAGTAACATTACAGTCATGCATTCTTCACTTACCAAAGTAAATGGGAAGACAAAGAGAGAGAAAAATCAATATCAGTTTATTAATATCCATGGTTAAGCAGAAAGACTAGCCTCATCCTCTGAGTTCATGTCTTTTTGCTACTCCAGGTAATATAATGTGTATGTGAAGGAAGCATTTCTGCCACATTCAAAAAAACAGATATTTGCCTCCCCAAAAGCACTTACTGCTATTCCTTTAAGCTGCATTTTGAACAACCTGATTTTCTTATGAACTACCATTTGGAAAGAGGATCAATACACAAATTATGATTATAGAGAATGAAGGTTTGGCAGATCTTTTATCAAGAAATAACATGAATCTGTTACTTCAAGGAAAACAGCTGACAGCATTTGTTGCCAATGATGTGATTTATGTTTTTAAACAAGCAATAGGATTTTTTAAAAACTTTTATGAATGATTGGAAGTTTTACACAGTCAGTGTGTCAATTTTTGGTAGAACTACATAATTCATTATACTAATATCTTCAAGATTGTCAAACTTTAAGCTTCAAAATCTAGGTTTGTATATATAAACTAAATCAGTTAGTGTCACCAAAAGCTATGGGTTGAATGTTTGGTTCCAAGTCTTCATGGTATTATTGGGAGGATTGAACCATGCCAAGGCAGGTCCTAATGACAAGAAGTTAGGCCAAACTTCTGGGTTAATAACCACTTATCAGAGAGTGCATACCATGTGTGTTCTTTTGTGATTGTGTTACCTCACTCAGGATGATAGTCTCCAGGTCCATCCATTTCCCTAAGAATTTCATAAGTTCATTGTTTTTAATAGCTGAGGAGTACTCCATTGTATAGATGTACCACAATTTCTGTATCCATTTCTCTGTTGAGGGACATCTGGGTTGTTACCAATTTCTGGCTATTATAAATAAGGCTGCTATGAACATTGTGGAGCATGTGTCCTTATTACATGTTGGAGCATCTTCTGGGTATATGCCCAGGAGTGCTATAGCTGGGTCCTCTGGTAGAACTATGCTCAATTTCCGGAGGAACCACCACACTGATTTCCAGAGTGATTGTACCAGCTTGCAATCCCACCAGCAATGAAGTAGTGTTCCTCTATCTCCACAGCCTCTCCAGCATCTGCTGTCACCTGAGTTTTTTTATCCCAGCCAATATGACTGGTGTGAGGTAGAATTAAACCAGAAGTTTGGAATACAGGAAGAACAACCCACAAACCACAGGAAGCTCAAGAAAAAGGAAGAGCAATATGTGGACATTTCATTCCTTCTTAAAAGGGGGAACAAAATACCCACAGAAGGAGTTACAGAGACCAACTATGAAGTAGAGACTGTAGGAAGGACAAGCCAGCCTGATATAGCTATCTCCTGAGAGGCTCTGACAGTACCTGACTAATACAGATGTAGAGGCTCACAGCCATCCATTGAACTGAGTAAGGGTCCCCAATGAAGGAGTTGGATAAAGGGAGCTGAAGGGTTTGCAGCTCCCTAGGATGAACAACAATATAAACTAACTAGTACCCTCAGAGCTCCTAGGGACTAAGCCACTAACCAAAGAGTATACATTGTAGGACTGATTGTTCTGGCAGCATGTGTATAGTAGAGGATTGTAAAATCAATCGTCAATGGGAGGAGAGGTCCTTGGTCCTGTGAAGGTTCTGTGCCCCAGTGTAGGGGAATTCCAGGACCAATAAGTAGAAGAGGGTGGGATGGCAAGCATGGAGAGGGGGGAGCCAACAGGGGTTTGTTCTTGTTTTTGTTTGTTTGTTTGTTCGTTCGTTCCTGGGAGGGGAAACTGGGAAAAGAAGAATCATATGACATGTAAATAAAGAAAATATCTAACCAAAAAGAAGAAGAAGGAGGAGGAGGAGGAGGAGGAGGAGGAGGAGGAGGAGGAGGAGGAGACGGAGACGGAGAAGAAGAAGAAGAAGAAGAAGAAGAAGAAGAAGAAGAAGAAGAAGAAGAAGAAGAAGAAGAAGAAGAAGAAGAAGAAGAAGAAGAAGTTAGGCCAATGGAGGTATGCCTTTAAAAAGGTATATTGGGATAAAAGGTCTTGTGCCTCTCTCACTTTGCTCCTGACCATGAAGTCAGCAGTTTCCTACTGTGCTATATTGCATTGCCATAGACTCAGAGGGCATAGGACCAGAAATGATGTCCTGAAACCATGAGCCAAAATTAACTAACTTTTTATAAGTTGATTTATTTCAGTTATTTGTAAGAGTGATAGAAAAATGATTAATGTATAAACTATCAATATATAATAGTTTATATATAATATATAATATTTATAATAAATATTATATACAATATGGATTGTATATAATATAATAAATAAGTATATAATAAATAAATACTATATATATATGTATATATATATTTTTTTCAAACTACGTAGTATCCTAACCAGTATGGTTACTTTCTGTTGCTGTAATGAAATGCTGGCCAAAATCAACCTGGGTGGCAAAGGGTTTATTTCTTCTTACAACTCCCAGAGCACAATCCATAGATGAGAAATCAAGATAGAAGCTCAAGGGAGGAGTTTGGAAGGAAGCAACTGGAGCACAAAGCATGGAGGATCACGGTTTCCTGGGTTGCTCCTTGTGACTTACTCAGCTTATTTTCTTATTCAGCCCAAGACCACCTGCCTACAATTGCACCATCCACACAGGGCTTGGAATCCTGCATTAATAAGAAAATGACACAGTCCTAGTCAAAAAAATTGAAAACCTACCTAACCAGCACCTAACCTTTAAGTAACCACTCATTGAACATTAGCACATTTAAAAAGAGTGTCTATGTATCTGAAAAGGTACTTATTTATGATCTCATTATCTTACTGTATATATGTGTATATATATATATATATATATATATATTCTCATTATCTTACTGTGCAAAGCAAGATTTCATTCTATACCTCAACCAAAAAAATGTATCAACATTTAGATGAAAATTAATATGAGAATTTACAGATCTTGGCGTGAACTCAGCAGCAAGTCCCAGAACACCCAGCAGAAGCTCCACTCCCAGGCATTCTAACACACTCAGGATCATAGGACCAGAGGTGAGGAGAACACAACATTGGCTCCAACACCTGAAGTAAGTGGGACCAGCATGACCCAGTCATCCAGGAACTCCACCTGACCAGTGGCACAAGTTCCTTCTGGTCTGAGCAGGTGCCCTGAGCAGACTTTGGGTGCAAGCTCCACAGGCCAGTCCCACAACACCCAAAGGAAGTTCCAAGCCCAGGTGCGCTAACATGTCCAGGATCATAAGATAAGATGTGCCCTGAGCAGACCTTGGGCACGAACTCTGCAACCAGTCCAACAACACCCAGACAAAGCTCCACTCCCAGACCCTCTAACACAACCAGGTCCACAGGATCCCAGGATCCCAGGAGCTTTGTCACACAAGAGTCTCAGGGTCCCAGAGGCAGCTTGACTCCCAGGAGCTCTGACACACACAGGATCTCAGGATCACGGGATCCCAGAATCACAGGATCATAGAGACTGCTGAACTCTGGGGAGTTCTAACACAACCAGGAACACAGGAACAATAGTCTCCAGTCAGATATAGCCAGGGCAGGTAGCACTAGAGATAATCAGATGTCATGAGGCAACTATAACATAAGCAACAGAAACCAAGGTTACTTGTCATCATCAGAACCCAATTCTCCCACCATAGAAAGTTCTGGATAAACTATCACACCTCAAAAACAAGATTCGGATTTAAAATCATTTCTCATGATAGTGATAGAAGACCTTAAGAAGGACAGAAATAACTCCCTTAAAGAAATACGGGAGAACACAGGTAAACAAATAGAAACCTTTAAAGAGGAAACACAAAAACCCCTTAAAGAATTACAGGAAAACACAATCAAACAGGGGAAGGACATGAACAAAAATGGAAAAAGAAACAATAAAGGGAGACAACCCTGGAGTTAGAAAACCTAGGAAAGAGATCAGAAGCCAGTGCTGGTGAGATGGCTCAGCGGGTAAGAGGACTGACTGATCTTCCAAAGGTCCTGAGTTCAAATCCCAGCAACCACATGGTGGCTCACAACTACCCATAATGAGATCTGACACCCTCTTCTGGTGCATCTGAAGACAGCTACAGTGAACTTAACTAATATAATAATAAATAAATCTTTAAAAAAAAAGAAAGAGAGAGATCAGAAGCCATAGATGCAAGCATCACCAACAGAATACAAAAGATAGAAGAGAGAATCTCAGGGGCAGAAGATACTATAGAAAACATTAACACAACAGTCAAAGAAAATGCAAAAAGCAAAAGGCTCCTAACCCAAAACATCCGGGAAATCCAGGACACAATGAGAAGACCAAACCTAAGGAAAATGTGTATAGAAGAGAGGGAAGGTTCCCAACTCAAAGGGCCAGTAAATATTTTCAACAAAATTATAGAAGAAAATTTCACTAACCTAAAGAAAGAGATGCCCATGAACATACAAGAAGCCTACACAACTCCAAATAGACTGGACCAGAAAAGAAATTCCTACCATCACATAATAATCAAAACACCAAATGCACTAAACAAAGAAAGAATTTTAAAAGCAGTAAGGGAAAAGGGTCAAGTAACCTATAAAGTCAGACCTGTCAGAATTACACCAGATTTCTCACCAGAGACTGAAAGCTAGAAGATCCTGGGCAGATGTCATACAGACCCTAAGAGAACACAAATGCCAGCCCAGGCTACTATAGCCAGCAAAACTCTCAATTGCCATAGATGGAGAAAACAAGATATTCCATGACAAAACTAAATTTGCACAATATCTTTCCATAAATCCAGCCCTACAAAGGGTAATAGATGGAAATCACCAACACAAGGAGGGAAACTACACCCTAGAAAAAGCAAGAAAGTAAACTTTCAACAAACCCAAAAGAAGATAGCCACACAAACATAATCCCACCTCTAACAACATAAATAATAGGAAGTAACAATCACTTTTACTTAATATCTCTTAACATCAATGGATTCAACTCCCCCCAAAAGACAGAGTAACAGACTATATACATAAACAGGACCCAGCATTTTGTTGCATACAGGAAACACACCTCAGAGACAAAGGCAGACACTACCTCAGAGTAAAAGGTTGGAAAACAATTTTCCAAGCAAATGATCCCAGGAAACAAACTGGAGTAGTCATTCTAATATTGAATAAAATCAACTCTCAGCAAAAAATTATCAAAAAAGGATAAGGAAGGACACTTCATACTGGTCCAAGGAAAAATCTACCAAGATGAACTCACAATTCTGAACATCTATGCTCCAAATGCAAGGGCCCCCACATTCATAAAAGAAACTTTACTAAAGCTCAAAGCACACATTGTACTCAACACAGTAATAGTCGGAGACATCAACACCCCACTGTCAGCAATGGACAGATCATAGAAACAGTAATTAAACAGAGACACAGAGAAACTAACAGAAATTATGAACCAAGTGAACCTAACAGATATTTATAGAACATTTCATCCTAAAGCAAACAAATATACCTTCTTCTCAGCACTCACAGTACCTCCTCCAAAATTGACCATATAATTGGTCACAAAACAGATATAAGA
>NW_022196904.1:166268677-166315909 GCF_008632895.1 Mastomys coucha | reverse complement strand
AAAAAAAAAAAAAAAAAAAAAAAGCGCGCACACACACACATGGAAGCTGAACAACACTCTACTTAATAACTTGGTCAAGAAAGAAATAAAAAAAAATAAAAGCTTTTTAGAATTTAATGAAAATGAAGATACAACATACCCAAATTTATGGGACAAAATGAAAGCAGTGGTAAGAGGAAAACTCAAAGATCTGAGTGCCTCAAAAAACAAAAAACAAAAAACTGGAGAGAACATACACTAGCAACTTGACAGCACATCTGAAAGCTCTAGAACAAAAAGAAGCAAATACACCCAAGAGAAATAGATGGCAGGAGATAATCAAACTCAGAGCTGAAATCAACCAAGTAGAAACAGAAATAACTATAAAAAGAATCAACAAAACCAGGAGCTGGTTCTTTGAGAAAATCAACAAGATAGATCAACTCTTAGCCTGACTAACCAGAAGGCACAGGGAGAGTATCCAAATTAATAAAATCAGAAATGAAAAGGGAGACATAATAACAAAATATATCTTAAAATAACTATTCATTTTGTTGAATATCAACAGTTGAAAATATTAAAATTATGTTCTATAAACAAATAAAATAACAAATACATATTTAAAGAAAAAGAAAGATGTGTTAGATTTAAATATATCACTCAGATAATAATTTATAACAATAATTATTCTCACCCTCTTTCTGCCCAACTTCATATGAAAAGATGTCCTTCCAGTCCAAGGCGATTACCCTACATATACTCTGAAATCCTTTCTCAAAATTAAGTTTATGGGCAAAGACTGATCAATGAGAACTGATTGCAATTAAATAGGAGTAAGAAGTTCTGGTGTGCCATTGAAAAAGAGTTGGCTTGAAGAAAGTATTTTAAATGCTCTTTTCTTATAAAGTATTGAAAATGTTTGAATTGATGATATGTTTTTATTGATCATATAGTGTAATATTACAAAGGCATCATATCGTACTATTAATATACATGCTTTCAAAAGAATTACGTATTAAGTTAAAGTAAATTTAAATTCAATAGTCTCTTGTAGATGACAAAAAATTAAATTTAGCATTTGCCTTGCTTCTCAAAAAAAATGATTTAGTAGTATTCTATTAAAGCAATTTTGAAACATGAGACAATAAAATGCTACCTCTTAGTCTTTGAATGTCTATTTTTTTTCCATTGAGGAATGCCATTTTTACTGCCACACTGTGGATTTTTGTTGTTTAGGGATTTTTTTGTGTGTAATATTGTTTTGATTTTGTTTTGAGACAGGGTCTTACTACTAAACCTAGAGGGCCTGGAACTTCGTATGTAGGGGAGGATAGCCTCAGACTCACAGGGATTGTTTGCCTCTGCCTCCTGAGTGCTGAGATCAAAGGTGTGTACCATCATTCCAAACTCCGACACAACAGGTTTTTAACTATTTTATTTGAATTAATAACTTTTAGTTTTTTCAGGCTTTATTTACGTTATGACCAACATCAAGAGAGATGTCACTCAAAAGTTCTTCGGTCATCAATAATTTTAAAATATGTATATGCTATATATATGCTCATGGTTATGTATGTTTATACAATACCTGTGTGTGAGGGTATGTGTCTATTGGTGTATATATACATGCAGAGGCCAGAGAATGACGTCAGGTGTCTTTCTTGATCATTCTCCAATTTGTATGCAGAGGAAGGGTCTCTCACTTGAAGTCAAAGCCTCAGAATTCAGTTTATATAGCCAACTGGCTTTTGCTGGGATACTGTCTCCACTTACCACCTACTGTAATTACAAGAAGGCCACCGTGCCCACCCAGAACTTACATTGGTACCAGGGACCCAAACTCCAGTCATGATGCTTGCTCAGCAAGCAAATTTGTCTGCTAAAACACTTCCCCAGTCTCCTTAGTAGAGTTTTTTTGGTTATTTTATTTATTTACATTTCAAATGGTATCCCCCTTCCCAGTTTTCCCTCGGCAACCACCCTATCCAGTCTCCCCGCACTACTTCTATAAGCCGGCTTGCCCACCCACCCACCCACCCAGTCCCTAGCCTCACCAGCCCTAGCATTCCCCTACGCTGGGGCATTGAGCCTTCACAGAACCAAGGGTCTTCCCTCCCATTGATGCCTGATAAGGCCATCCTCAATACATTTTAAAAGAGTAAAAATATGTTGTGATCAAATGTTTGCACTAGCACATTCTATTGATGGGTTGTTTGACTCCTACCTTCTAATTGGGCTGGAGTCCCAATGTGGGACCCAAGCAACAGGTAAGAGCAAGGCTTCTTATAATGTGGATGCTTATATGTCTTCTCCTCTCATGGTTAAAGGCTTAGTCCTTGCTTCAAAACTCTCCTACACTTTCCAGTAGGTTCCATCCCATCAGTCTAGCAGAGGAAGGATTTGCATTATGATTCCTGAGTGGCCCCATCCTCCAATTCGTTCCTTATTCCACGATTAGCTTCCTGTTGGGTCTCAGCTGCTGTTTGAGACTGTGATCCGAACATTGTTATCTTGAATCCACAGAAAGTGAAAAGTATGAGTTAATAAAAATGATTGCAAAAAGTCTTCCAGTTCAAATCTGATTATTTACAATATTCACCCATCCCACTCCCCACCACAGGGGCACTGAACTTCTTTTCTAACTCTCACAATTTGGAATTCTTAAAATAGCACAGTCTGTCCAGTCTCTGGACATTTGCTAAGGTGCTGACTCCGCAATTTTTAATATTTGTGGGGTTTTTTTATTTATGTATGTAAACACTTCAATGAGCTACATCACTGTGTTCTAACCCAAAAGAATGGGAAGACACCATTATCTAAAGCATAAACAATTCTAAAGGTTCTTAAAATTTGATAATGCTTATGTCTCAGGATCAATGAACTATTGTTGATTAATTAAATACCAATAACTTCCTGACAACTTTTTCCCATTCTTTGCTTTACTATTTCCTTCCATCATTGACATATTACTTCATTCTATATGGTTGTTTTGTGAACTGGCGTATTGGGGCAGGAGGGTGCTATGGCCGTTGAGGATTCTACAAGGAAGATTGCCTAATGATCAGGACTTCTATGACTATGGGAAGTGGAAATGTTGCAGGATCTGTGTCAAATTACTTATAATCCAACCTGGTAACCATTCATTGTATCTGATCTATTACCCATGCTTGTGACTATTAAGTAAATCCTTCTGACATGTACAATTAGATCACAAAGAGCCACTGGCCTGAAGGCTAAGAGTATCTCTAGGTGATGTCCGAAGCCTGTAACTGATTCACCTACTGTGCTGACACTCACCTAATGCAATGTTTCCACCAGTGTGTTTGAAAAGTGCCCTGATTTATCACTTTCTTTTTCCTGTTACTATTTTTAAAACCTCATAAAATTGCTTCTGTGTACATAGTATTCTGTGTAGTACATAGTATTGGGGATGAGTTAATTCTGTGTGTCTGATCCATGGTCACTCGCCTTTGACTCCAGAATACAAGATTCCCTTTGAAGTAAAAAAAGAAACTGCGTTTTTATATCAGCAATTTGAACACCAAGAACTCTTTCTGTAATGTGAGGGATTTTTAAAATAAGGAGTATTACCAGTCTACAGCTCAGTCGCCAACCTGCACTTGATGTTATTTAACAGATGAGTTCTGCTGCCTGGAAAATATAGGATACAGCTCCTCCTGAGCTTAAAGTAAATCTGGCCCTTTGCAATAAGATACAGTGCGAATAATCTTCTGTCTCAAGCATACACCTGGGTCTCCAAATCAATTTACCTTACATATCCACATGTAGTAGAAATTCCCAAATCCTTTCTATACAACAAAGGCTAGTCTGCGGGAGGTGCCACAAGAATATTCTCCATTTACATTGTGGTTCTCTCTGTCTCTCTGTCTCTGTCTCTGTCTCTCTCTCTCTCTTTCTCTCTTTCTCTCTCTGAAACTTAAATCTGTCATTCTGAAAAGCAAATATTTACCTCAGACCTCTATTCATAATTATCTTCCAATTGCTGCTTTCTAACATCAACATCAGCCACCTTAAGAAAATCATAAGCAAAAAGCAAAACAAACTTAACTAATAACAAAACAGGATAGCTTACAGGGACCTGTAATTCATCTCAAGACTCAGAGCTAATAGATACAGTAACCACAGTTGAGCCTGTTGGGAGAGTAAACTATAGGTGTGCCCACTCATTTCCTGAATTTCATATACACTTACATTAGGTAATGAGAAGTGGAAATGAGATACAAAACAGAAAACAAGTGTGTTCCCCCTCTCAACGAACCTAGGGTCCTCTGGGGAAACCAGAGCAGATGTGTATCAAACTTAGCTCCTCACAGAATGTAACCTGTCAGGTGATGCCCACAGAAAGTATGGATACAGCAGAGGAAGATGCCAGTGGAAAAGCAGAGGGCTTCCAAGGGGAGCTAGCATTTGATCTGCACTTGAGTGATGGGTGGAATATAATGAGGAAGCTGTCAAAGAAGCAGAAAGAAGGCTGAATGCCTACGGGTCTAGGATGGAAAAGAGGGAAGGAAGGAGAAAGGGAGCTATTTATTACCAATTGTCACTGTTTGGGATTGTGCTACTTGTATTCACAGGCAGTTCAAACGAGAACCCAGAAAAGGCAGACCCTTTCCCAGGATTGTCTACCTGCCCTCGTAGCTACTGCTGCTCCCCAGACACCTGCAGATGTGCCTGGCGCTAGAGGCAGTCACTGAATTCTTAAAGGGTTTCTCATCTCTGCCCTTCAGCTTATAACTCTGGCTGTCATTTCATTCTGCACACTCACCCTGTCTGAAAGAGGCAAATAGCACAGAAACAGCAAGAACTGGCAGCAAGGGTTAAAAAGATTTTTAAAAATGAAAAGGAGGACTGATAAGCTGTCTTAATTGGTAAAGGTACTCACTGCCAAGCTGGATGACCTGAATCCCTGGGACCCACATGGTCAAGGGAAAGAACTGACTCCTACAGATTTTTCTGTAATCTTTTCTGTTATGTGTACAGTGGTATGCATGTACAAATAACAAATAAGTAAGTAAATAAATAAATATAAGTTTTAAAAATTGAAGTAGTCTCTCTCTGTTTCTGTGTGTGTGTGTGTGTGTGTATGTGTGTGTTTGTGTGTGTGTGTGTGTAGCAGCCTCTGAACAAGTATGAGCCACTCTACTCAGTATCACACATTTAAAAGTTTGGGATGTGTTCAGTGAGTGAGCAATAGAAGCTGTCCACCACCACAGCCTTGCTTACCCCTTGTCATATATACAGAGCATCACACTCTCACTGCCTCAAAGAGGAATGAGTCTTTGTAAGGAGGTATGGACTTGTTTTCTGAAGTGACAGACCATTTATAATCAAAGTAAGAGAATGAATGTTCAAATGTATGGACAGAAAACTGTGGCTAGTTAATCATAGAGCTGAAAGAAACCCCAAGCCTAGAAGACCCTGTCTTTTCTAGCTAAGTCACAACTCTCTTCAACTTTGTGAGTAAAACAGAAGCTTATATGATTTGCAGAGAAATCCTATACCACACTTAAATGATAGATCTTACTTGAGATCTATCTTACTTTCTTAAGTAAGATGCATATAGATCTTACTTAAGAAATTCTCAAATGCATACCTGTCACTGTCAACTTGTTAACATTGGGCATTTAATTTTCTTTATTGATATCTAGTTATATTACAAATTAAAATGCATAAGTTACTTTTCAAAGATACATGCAATACATCCAGGTATATTAGAATTCCATAGAATTCCAGGGGAATTCTATAGTAAGGAAATAAAATCAAGCCAGGCAAGAAGCTGATAGAAAATGCATACTGCAAGGTATTTGTGAAGCATCTATGCCACCCCCATACCCACCCCACCCGAAGTTTTCCAACAAGCATTGTCATTTCTACTTTATCATATAATTCTGCTTCTCAAAGATAAAATCAAGCCAACTGTCAGGAAGTTAATCAACAACTCTTCATGAGGGAGCTACCAGTCTCATGTGGGCCAAGTATCAGCTTCTAATCAAGTTCCTCAGCACACCCATGACTTTTTTTCTTCATCTTGTGTTTGCACTGGGACTAGATCATGACTCCTGACCTGTGCACACAAATCCCAGAGGAAACTTGAAGCTCCTGCAAGGCTTTCAGAAGCAGTGCCCACAAATTTATGACTGGAACATTCTTCCCAGTCACCAATGTTAAAATATGTGTAGAAGCTGTTGTGGCTATAAAATATACATTGTTTAAGATTGATAAACGATTAGTGGAATTTTATTTTCTCATTTTACAGTTGACAATAGAAACTAAAATTATTGTCAATGGGCTAAAGTGGAGCAACAGCCTCCACTTAAGGGACCTTAAGTGGACCTTTTGCACACGAACCCAAATCATGCATCTGAAGGCAGAGCAGAGCCGTTGTAGCCGCCATTAATTCTGACTCAGTTCTTATTTTACATCCTTACTTTGTTGTCTCTTGGGGAGATATCTAGAAGACTTAAACAATGGCTATCGTTCTGGCTGGGGCTTCCCCCCCCCCTTGCTACATAAATATGACTATGTTATAACTAACAGGTGATCTAGAAGAGCAGTTGGTGCCATCTTATATTTAAGGAGCCTTACATGGATATATCTTCTAACTGCGGTTCTAAATGGGGATTCAAGCAGTACATGAAAATACACCTGCAGTTCCTCCTACCTTCCCCTCACATAGTAAAAAGAAAAACTCATATTCCAAAAGGAGACAAAAAGCATTGCGAAGATTGCCTTAACCAAGAATATTTGACAGCGACTTAAATCTAAATTTCCTCATCACCATTTTAGAATGCCATGAAGACAGCGATTTAAATCTAAATGTCCTCATCACCATTTTAAAACACCATTCACGGAAAATCTTATTCACAGGTTATGTTATTTCCGCTTGTTCCTTTCATTAAAAATAAAAATAAAAAAAGTCAAAACCACCAAAGGAGGTGACTTACTGTATGAAATTATTAAATAAAGCTAATGTAAAGTAAGTGGAACTCTGCAAAGTTATTTCATTTGTGTCTTGGAGTTTCTATTGCCACCGCAAAACATCGTGACCAAAAAGCAAAGCAAGCTGGGGAGTAAATGGCTCATTCAGCTTACACTTCCATATCACTGTTCATCACCAGAAGTTCAGACAGGAAGTCAAACAGGCCAGGGAGGATCCTGGAGGCAGGAGTTGATGGTCAGGCAATGGAGGAGTGCTGCTTACTGGCTTCCTTCAAATGGCCTGCCCAGCCTGCTTTCTTCCAGAACCCAAGACCACCAAGCCTGCTTTCTTCTTCCCAAGACAGGGATGGCACCACCCACAGTAGGCTGGATCCTCTCCCATCAATTACTAATTAAGAAAATGGCCTACAGCCAGATCATATGGAGGCATTTTTCATGCGTAAGATTCCTTCCTTTCAGATAACTCTAGTTTGTGTGTCAAGTTGACATAAGACTACCCAGCACCGTTGGGGTGTACTCAAATCTGTAATCATTCCCTTCTATAATAATTAGATGACATGTCAAATTGTCTTCTAAGATCTCTCCTACATCATTAGATTGAAAATATATCAACTTTATATAAAAGAAGACCCATCCCAATGTGTTATGGAATGATAAGAAACTAATTAAAATGAAAGAGAATCAGGGCATAGCCTGGCTTTATCTCAATGGAAAGGCTTGGTTCTTTGAGGAAGAATGCCACTCTGCATCTTGGGATATTAGGATTCAAATTCTATGAAGTCATGATAACTGAATGCAAGGCATAAGGGAAATAAGATATTTTCAAATAACTTAAGGGACCTTTTGCACACGAACCCAAAACTAATGAAAGATTCGTAAAATAATGAAAAGTAGTTTTCCATTATCTTGGATAGATTCTTGCTTAAATTCACATTATATAAGAGCAAGAACCCTTGTGTTCTCCTTATCTAAAATACTAGATTATGAAACCCAGACTTCTACCTGATCAAGAAATGAACTAGCCAATATTTTTATCAAAAGCCAAAATATTTACCCTCTCCAAGAAAAGATGTAGCATATGACATTTTCTAAAGTTGAATAAGCCCACAAGGAACATGGTCCACCATTTTCCATGTGTCCCAAATAACCTAGGCACTGCAGGCTATATTCCCTGGGTGATTTATTTAATTTGGACATTTTGATCATGTTGGTAAAAAAAACAAAGCAAACAAACAAAGTAAACAAACAAAACAATATTGGTCAAGCTGAAGGAAGATAAGAAAAGTAAGAAACTTGCTCCTAAAAGTGATTCAGAGGTATGATACAGAATTTGCAGCTTCCCAACTATAATCAACGGTAGAATTTCCATCACAAGTGTTATTCCCCATGCCTTGCTTCCCTCTATCAAAACTACCACAGCACCAGAAGATACTACTAGATGCAACTAGGGTGGTTCATTTTAGAAAATCAAAAGTATCAAGAATTAATGAAAATGTAAAGAAAATGGAAATCTTATACACTGTCTTTGGGAGTACAAAAAAAGGATAGACATTGTGGAATACAGTTTTGCGATCTCTAAAAAGTTAAACATAGAATTAAATATGATCCAGAAGCTCCACTTCTGAGTATATGTCCAACATAATGGAAAGCAAGGGTTTATAGTTACACATCTATCATTGCTCACAATGACCAAAAGGAAAGAAATGAAGTGGCCATCAACAAGTGAATGCCTGCATGAAGTGCAGCTTGCACTTGCAATGTGATATTATTCAACCACAAAAAGAGAAACAGCATGCTGGCACTGCCTTCATTATGAATGTTCCTTGGAAGCATCGTGCTATGTGGAAGAAGCCAGACACAAAAGGACAAACACTGCATGATTCTAGTCTTATGAGGTTCCTAGAATAGGAAACTTCTTGGAGGCCAAAAATAAAATGTACCAGGAACTGAGGGAAAGAGGAGAAAACAAGCTGTTATGGTTAATGGTTCTCTGTTCCGAATGATGAAAAAGTTCTGGAAACAGAAGGTGATAACAGTTTTAAAAATTCTGTGAATGAATGTACTGAATTCAGCTGAAGTGCACACTTTCAATGTTCTTATGTGCATTTTGTCACTGCCTCTAAATTCAATACTAGAGAGCACTACTCCCACACAATTCTCTCTACTCACAATCGTATACACACTCACACCATGATTCTATGGCCTTTTACTTTGTGCATCCCTAAGCTACTACTGTACCCATCCCATGAGTTCCCGGAGCTGTGACTCCTGAGAAATCTGACATGTCCCTGACAGAAAATTTTGTGATACTTCTCATGTGATGATTTCAGGATGCCAGTTTCATGGTTGTAACATATTTCTGAACCAATGGGTTGAATTACAAACTGCCTAAAATTATGTGGGTTTAATGAGGGTACAATTCTATGACAAGAGTTTTAGGACACAAGAGCATATATGCCAGATAGAATCATTTCAATCTCTAAAGCAATTGTACATTATTGCTTGAAAAACTGGGAACTGGAAGGAGTAGGAATATGGGTTTCTTCTACACATTCCCTCAACTCACCACCCACTATAGAAAACCATGACCATGCAGGAAAAGTTAGGTATCCCTTTCAATAAAAGCTCCCCAAAGTGACTTTGGCCTGAGCAATCAGGCTTGTGATCATCTCTGGAAGTATTGGTTGTTGGTGTATAGACGGAATTGAAAATTCCCTAAAGACATCGAGTCTTTTGGTGTGATTGTTAGAGACCGGTTTCCTCACTCAGACTGTTAGCCATAGATGAAACACACACATGTCCTCTTTGACTTCCTCACTGCTTCATCGGGCTGGGGATTCAGAACCAGTGACAGAGAAGCATGGAGAAATGACACTGACCTACTTGCCCATGTCACTTTCTTCTATGACAAAAGGTACTTTCTGGTAAGACACTGAAGAACACAGTGGCTCTGTCTGGTGTGCAGAGCATCACTATCCACATGTCTGCTTTCTTTCTACCGCTTCCCTTAGCTACACTGGAGCTGAGGAATGAACAACCCTGCTCCCTGCCGTGCAAGTTCACTGCTGTGCTGCTTGCTATAGTAACATTTTCAATTATCAGGAACATATTTATAATCTATACCACTGGCAGCATGGAGTGAAATGACCCAGTTCAGCTGCTGGAACCTACCCACTAAGCATATGAGAAGTACAACTCTGTCATTTCACAAGAGTGCAAACTGAGGCAATGCGAATCCAAAACTATTCTCTCTCAGATGTTCTTGGTTTGGTTGGCTATTCCTAAAGTTTAGAACATTCTTCAGTCATAGACACAAGAGAAACCTCATACTTTGGCTAAGTATTTGGAGTTTGGGTGGGGTTGAGTCAATTTATGTAATGGCTACAAGTAGAGGGAAATGTATTTTAATCTCTTCAAGCTATTTACTCTGAGTCATTCCTCAGGATAGTGGCCTCCATTTAAATGATTGATGTCATGACAGCCATTTACACATTTGAAACCCTTAAAATGTCTTTGGACGCATGATGTACTGGATTTTACTCAAAATAGGGAGAATGCAAATTGTTCCAAAATGACTTTCATGGCTGGGATTTGATAGATAGTCCCCCCAAAAATTCTAAGGTAATATTTTTTAAAATAGAAGAAAGCTTGACTAGTATAACAGATTTGATACCCCCCACTTGTTTTTGAAAATTTTATAAAATGTGTCTCAGTTGAGTTTGAGGACTATACTCCACAGCTAGTCTTTTCTGTGATTTGTGTCTTAACCCAATGAACAAATGTTTTAAAACATACATGTAGAAGCAGTTTTTGCTAAAAAGCATTGATTTCTCACTTGGGCCCACAAAGTAACTAAAAAGTATGATAAAGCTCTGACATTTGAGCTTTCATTTTGTTTCAGCTTCTTACTTTGGCCGAAGACCTAGAAGTAAGTCATGGTCCTTAACCTTTGCTCCTGAGTCGCTGTGGGTCCCCAGAACGGCAGCACTCTTGGGGTAAGCAAACCTCAGATGTGGGCAATCAGCCATGAGGGCGAAGATGTCCTTGGAGCAAAAAGAATAATTCTTTTAGGAAACAGGTCAGTCTTCTCAAACAAGCACTGCAAATATGTTTCCAGTAGTTTCCCCAACTAACGAAGGCTCTAGGTTCCTGGAGACTTAATCAAGGAATTGAACTAGGGAATACTAGCAGTTGTCAGGGAAAGGTTTGATTCACAAGAGAAAAACTGTAGCAAGGCAACAAGCAAAAGGGCTGAATGGGAGGTTGTGCAAGAACTCCAAGTCCCTTTTAGGGACTCTTACTTAGAAAAATAGGGTGAGGGGCTCCATCCCTGGGGAAAGGAATTAGATGTATTATTACCGTGATCAATCGACAGGAGTATAGTCATATAACTTTAGATAAGCTGTATGTATATATTCTGTTGGCTTAAATATATGCACAATCATTCATATGCATGAGATGATAAATAAGGGTTTTTCTCTGACAGGTCATTCAGAGAATGACCATTCATTCTGTGAAGCCCATTACTGTTCTTGTACCTAACACCAATATTCTAACATTTCTGCTCCTAGCAGGATGTACCTGACTCAAGTTACCCACAGGAGGGGGGTTAAGTGTTGACCCACTAGGAAGAAGATGACCCTAATTCTACACCAGTGAGAGGTTTTCCAAGTTGCCTGGCTATACCTGTGTTTGCCTGTCCCAGGAAGGCCCTCTTCAGACCACCCTCCAGAACCAGGATGAGACCATGATCAGCCAGACCAGGACAGCTTGATTTTGCAGACATTTTGCCTCTACCCCACTTTTTTGTTAAACCTATAGTATCCCAAATATGGAATTGGAGCTGATGGACCTTTTGATTTGTTTCTATTTCTAATGTGACCACATTAAAGAAATATCCTTTCTCTGCTTCTAACCATTACTTGTCTGTTTACCTGACGTACTGGGAGCACACTTGGCATCAAGCAGGCAAAGCACTTAGCTAACACATTAAATCAACACATGCATATTTCCTGGATTTTGCTTCACCTTTTCTACAAAATTGTAATAACTACAGAGAAGGTGGAGAGGAAACTAGGCATTATGTTCTCTCTTGTTTGGCCAAACAGAAAATCAATACAATATTCTTCATCAACTTTGGTCTTAGTCTGTTCAAGTAGGGAGGTAACTCTGATACAGCTTTAATGAATATGAGCACTTGGGAAGAACTGGACCAAAGACAACCATAAGAGAAGCCTGTGGCTCCCTTATTCCTATGGTTAGGATGAGGGGAATTCTGAGCCACTGAATGTTTTTCCTTGTTGCCTAGTCCTTTGGTATTGACTGTCTATAAAGCATAATTGATGAACTAGTAAAGGAAAGGGGATTTTAGATCTCTATCTTGTATTTTTTTGTGCAAAGCACACTGGTGTTTAGTTTTATGATTTAGAGAGTTACTGGTGAACCCACACTCTGAACCTTGTTTCTTTTTTTGTACTCTTGTCACCAATTTGTAATGGGGCATCATTTGAACTGCCTGTCAGTTTAAAAGCCCCACTGAGCCATTGGCTGAATGGTTGTTTGATCGCGTGACCTGGAAGTTCAGACTATGTTTTGTGGAGTGTTAGCACTGTTTGTTTTTCTGTAAAACACTGCTTGGCATGCTTTAGATTTTCTGTGTTTGCCTCCATGTTTGGAGCTTGAAAGCTATTTGGATTTATCTTTGCTTACCTCACAGTACCATTCACGAAACAACTACATTTTTTGAGTAAATTATCTCTACTCTCTGAGGCTCAGATAGCCACTCGGATGCTGCCTTTGTTTTGGAATGTGGAATGAGAACCAAGAATCTTAGAATACTGCATGCTTACAATCTCAGTAAATTTCTTGTGAGAGCTCTGTCGTGCTTTGTGCAGATATAAAACATTGTAAGTCTATACTATCATGGGCACCCTTTTGAAGAATCTCTGCTAGTTCAACTTTTTGTGATCTAAGAGCACACAGAATTAATACAACTGTTTTATCTGTCATTTTTGTATTAGTCTTTGTGATAAAAGCAGTGATGTCATTAAAGGTATATCCCCATAATATTTCAATGGACATCATCATCATCATCAACATCAACAACAACAACTGTTCCTTGTGACTCACTACATGACCAGGGTCTTTACAGGAGAGTCAAGGGTGTCTAGCCTTATATTAAGGTACAGTTTAATGTGGAAATGCATCATTGTATACCCTACCCTGAGCTGAAGAATTCCAATGGCTTGCATAAGAGTTTGTCACCCACATCTTTTACTGTCCTGTATCTCTTAGACTTTGGACTTTCTGTGACATATGAGAGGACACTCAGCCAGTGTCCAATGAGAAAAAATCCTCATTAGTCATCACATATTCCTAACCTAAAACATCCCTACTTAACAATCAATTCTTATGTTAGCTACCAAGACAAACCCTGGCCTAAAACTCCATTTGTTTCAGAAGCCCTAAAAATTGCTGGCTAATGTACCTGTAGTCATTTCTATTTTTTAGTATATTTCTTCAAATCTTATTAGTTTATTATTCTTGTCATGCCTAATTTGAAACATAGTTTGTTTTCGTATTAATTTACAAGGATTGTTATATATCTCCTGTATCTTTTTTTCTATCTCTTAACAAGCTGTCTGCTCAATATCTTTTTTTTATTTCAAAAGTTTTATTGATATTATACTTTATTAGGGTAAGGTTTTGTCTACCGAGCTGTTTGTAGAAATGGAGGGCCTCAGATCCTCTGGATCACCAGTTACAGGTAGTTGAAAACTGTCCTGTGTGTGCTGGGAACCGAACCAGAATTCTGAGAGAGCAGTATTTCTTTTGCATCTGAGTTCCCACAAACTCACGCTTAAAAAAGAAAAAAGTCTTTATTGTCATTTCCTTCCCTGATGAGTAAAGATTCATGCTTGATTTCTCCTTTGCTCTGGGTCCTGGTCATCTGCTCTGTTTCATCCAATGCATACAGGTTTCTCCGTAGAAGCTCTGTTGTGCTGTGTTTAGGGGCAGTACCTAAACTAAATCCCAGTTTTGAAGTCATCAGTCAAAAACCAAACAAGAACATCAACAGGGTCGATGTCAGGTAGAGTGTCCCAGACTTCTTTGCTGCCCTTCCCACACCTGCCATTTTAACATATGACAGCTGTTTTAAATCCTGAGCCAACACGCTACCTTTCCCCAGATTCACAGTAAATGTCCCAGCAATCCTGTACTCTAAGCAGAAGTCATTGGTTGATGATGTTGGAAGACAGGTGTTGGTTATATCTGTCTAGCTCCTAAAATCTCTTTAGGCATTTGAGTGAGGGTGCCAAGAAAACACTCTGTGCACAAGCCAGGGAGCAGAAGGCTCCAGTCACTAAGTAGGAATGTGACTCCAACATTGACTTCCACCCTGAGGTCTCACAGACCTCAGAAGCATGACCTGTAATAAAATCCAAGGCCTGAGTCTTCAGCTGCTCTGTGCTGTGGAGGTCAGGCAGGATGAGAGTGTGTGCAGCATTCTCCACAGAGAGGTTCCTGCAGAGGGCCTCCTCACACAAGACCTTCAAGCCCTCAAGGGCATACTTGTCAGCAGCTGCGAGCACACCAGTAGCCATGGAGTGGTTGTGGAGTTGTGGTGCCTTCCCCGTGTAAATGAAGCCCATCATCTCCTTGAAGACTTGGGGATCCAGATCATGGATCTCAATGCGGTTTGTTAGGCTCTCCTTCGTTTCATGTTGAAACATGGCTCTGAAAACTGGACAGCGAGCTGCTAGGATGGCCTTGTGAGCCCTGAATTCATGGTCAGCTACCAACAGGGAGCAGTCTGCAAACAGGGAATTCTCTCATAGCTCCCCTAGGTCATCTGCCTAAGATCCTTGATTGCAAGTGTCATGGTCTGTGCAGGCATGCTAAAGGAGGCTCCTACTATGCTCACCTTGCATCAAAGGGTGAGCTGGTCTTCAAGAAGAAGCCACTGCTGATGGGAGAGGAGGAAATCTCAAAGGATGAACTTTCTGAATCCCCACTCTTGGTTTGACAGAAAGCTAAGGACATTCATGCTCTTCATACTTTGATATTTCTTTCCTTGGGAATTTATGATCCAGAACTCGAACTTTGCCCAAACTGGGCTCTCTGGACAGAAGAGCAACACCAGGTAAACTGACAGGTAATCTTTGCTTTCTTCATAAACCCATTTGTGTATATTCTCAAACACCATGCCACTTCATCATTGGCCCCTAATGAGAACACTGGGCTTGTAATTTTTCTCCAAATTCTCCTCGCGAAAAATGAAAAGTTGCTAATGGTCCACTCATAGCAGAATTTCTGAACCCTGATCAGTGTGGAGCCCCAGCTATTGACGTCTGTATCCCCTGACATTTCTGCTGGAGGTAGTTTGGAGGTTAAAGGTGATTTAGTCCACAAGGTTTGAAGTCTCAGGTGTTTTTCAGTGTGTGCTGGAATTCTGAAGAAATGGGGTCTAATACCAGTGGGGAAAAATGGACTGGCTAGTAAGAGGAGAGCAAGCAGGCAAAGACCTCAATATCTTAATCTCAATTAGGCCTACCTTGCAAAATGGTTAGGATCCACTGCTTCTAAATATTTATTCTAGAAACCAAAGCTTAGAACAAAACAAAAGCCTTACTGTGTGTTTGTACAATAGACAACAATATTAATTATGTTTCAAATTAAGACAGATGGTCTTAATTAATTGCAAATGTAATTTAGATTTAACTCTCTATTCAAAGAGTTGATGAATCTATGCTGCCTCTATAGCCGAAATGCTATTAACTTCTTAAAGCCTATTACAATGGTATATTGGTTCTGTGAAAAGTATTCCATAAAACATGAAAATGATTTGAATATGCTATATTTTCCTGGAGCAATAAGCATCTATACTGCTTTACTAAAAGCACAATTTGTTTGTTTAAAACACAATTCACTGAATTATGACATAAAATTTTTGTTGAGTTATAAAGTTCTGTATGTATATAGATGTCGGTAAAGATTTCTTCCAAAACAGATTCTAGGACGAAAACATTTTATTTATTGAATTTTGAATAGCCAAGCTTAATGCAAAATTAGAGAGCATAAGAATGCCTCATGTCAGTCAAAATACTTCTACATGACTTACCTTAAAATAATTTTTTAAGATTTTGGATATTGTTTTCAAGGATGCAACTAATAAATATAAAATTTGTATTAAGGCTCAAATACATATAAAATGATTTTGTGGGTTTGTTCAAGATTTGTATGGTAAGTTTCTTTGCCATAACTGGATTATGGGTAATTCCATGAACTACGAAGAGTAGCAACTAGGATCTGGGACAGATTTTACAATATTTTGTGAGTAATAGCTGAAGTGATTTATATTAACAAGTCTAGGGAGAAATTGTCAGCCTGAGTTCAATTCCTGGGATCCGTATGTGGAAATAGAAAAAAATGATTCTGGCAAGTTGTCCTCTGACCTTCAGAGGAGTACACACACACATACATGCCCGCGCACATACACACACACACATACACACACACACACACACACACAAATAAATAAAAGTAAAATATTACCCTCTTTTTTAAAAACACATAAAAGAAACTGGAAAGGTAATAGGTGGTTAAAAGCACCTACTGATCTTGCAGCGACTCTGGTTCAGTTCCCAGGACTCACAGGTGACTTATCACCATCTGTAACTACAGTTCCAAGTGAACCAATGTCCTCCTCTGGCCTCCACAGCACCAGGCATGCAGGTATACATGCAGGCCAAATACACATAAGACAAATTAATATGATTTTATAAATCTTAAAAATATGTGAAAGCTACAAGGACTGTGTAAAAATACAATGCTAGAACCCAAAACTTACTGATGTTCTGGGCAGTTGAGAGTAAGGTGTTATCAATGTCTTGGCCTGGAGATGTCCCCACCTCCTTGCCCCTGTCAGTTGTAGATTTTCATTCATTTTCATGGGCATCTAGTCATCACTCCTGAAACAGAGAACTGGGATAAGGGAGGCACCCAAGAATAAATGGGCGACCTTAACGGTGACACTGGGGATTTGGAACCTGAAGAGGCCTCCTCCTGTAGTCAGGCAGTTGAGAGATAGAGACACCAACCTATCCACAAAACTTTCAACCCAAAATTTATCCTATCCACAAGAAATACAGGCACAAGAGAGGGAGCAGAGACTGAGGGAACGGCTATCCAGTAACTGGCCCAACTTGAGACCCATCCCATGTTATGTTTTTGGGAGGCCTCACACAGCAACTCAGCAGCAGACTCAGACAGATGCAGACACCCACAGCCAAACAGTGGATAGAGCTTGGGGACACTTACAGGAGAAGAGGAGGAAGAATTTTGGGCCCAGAAGAGGATAGGAACTCCACAAGAAGACCAACAGAGTCAACTAACCTGAATCCTTGAAGCTCTCAGAGTCTTAACACCAACCAAAGAACATACACAGGCTGGACCTAGGCCTCCCCACACATATGTAGCAGATGTGCAGCTTGGCTTTAATGTGGGTCCAGAACAATTGGAATGGGGCTATCCTAAAAGCTGCTGCCTGCACGTGAGATATGTTCTTCTAGCTGGGCTGCCTTGTCTGGCCTCAATGGGTAGGAAGCTCCTAGCCTCTCAGAGACTTGAAGTGCCAGGGCTGGTGAATACCAGGGGTGTGTGCACCCACTCAGAGGAGAAGGAAAAAGGGAATGTCTGTCCTAGAAAGTATTTGTCATTGTATGTGTAATGTAAAGAATGCTATATAAATAAATATCTAACAGATACAAGATGAAAATGTCATTAAAATTTCTGTCAATTTTTATTCTCATAGAAATTATGAAGGGTTTGCAGCCCCTTAGAAGGAACAACAATATGAACTAACTAGTACCCTCAGAGCTCCCAGGGACTAAACCACTAGCCAAAGAGTACACATGGTGTGACTAATAGCTCCAGCAGCATATGTAGCAGAGGATGGCCAAGTTGGTCATCAATGAGAGGCCCTTGGCCCTGTGAAGGTTCTATGCCCAAGTGTAGGGGAATGCCAGAGCCAGGAAGTGGGAGAGGATGGGTTGGTGAGCAGGGGGAGGGGGGAGGAAACAAGGTTCTTTTTTGTTGTTTTTGTTTTTATTTTATTTTATTCCTTTTTTCTGAGGGGAAACAGGGAAAGGAGATATCATATGACATGTAAATAAAGAAAATATCTAATAAAAAAGAAATTATTTTGTATTTTATTTTTTATTTTTGAGATTATAACATAATTAAAACATTTCTCTTACCCCTGTCCTTTCTTCAAACCTTGCCATATATACCTCCCCACTCCTTAACAAATTCATGGCCTCTTTCTCACTAGTTGTTATTACATGCATATATGTATATATGTACACACACACACACATAAATATGCATACATATACAAATACATATATACATGTACATATACATATACAATTACATACAGCCTGTGCAGTCCATACAGAATATTACTTTCACGTGTGTTTTCAGGGCTGAACACTTACGCAGAACAACCAATCAGTGTGGTATTCCCTGGAGAGGATCATCTCTCTGCTCTCAGCTTTCCTCAGATAGCTATATTTCTGTATAGGGCCATCATGGGCCCTTCCCCATCTGCTTAGCATGTTCATTGGCATTGTCCTTATTCAGCTCACATGTTGTTGACACTTTTGGTGTACTATCTGATAATGATATACAATATGTGTATGTTTCATGCATAATTAGTCTGGAATCTAGATGTAAATTTACATGATGCTTATAAAAGTGAATATAGTAAAAAAGGAGTTCTATGATATTAGATCAATCATAAGCAAATATTATTTATTAGGTATTTTATATCCAAAGCAATTAGACTTCAATAGAATACTGAACTAGTTTTAGTGAAATTTCTCAAATAGTAGTTTTAAAATATCTAATGTCTTATGTTTCCTATTATTTTTGTCAGGCTTTTAACAGAACCAGGGCTCATTAAAATTTTTGTTTAGATTTGGATCTTTTAATGGACATTTTATAGCTTTATTAAATAGGCTATCACTCCTGTGTTATACACAAATCACTAGGTGGTAAGTATTTAGGATATTATAAAAGATACTTGAAAATATTAATTTATCTAAATTATTCCCTAAGGTCAAATTTTAACGTCCTCATATAAAACTAGAAGCAAAAAGCTTCCTTAAAATACTGTTCTAAGTAATGTTTGCAAAATAAATTGGCTTACAGAACAAGATTTTATGTTTTATTAAGGTAATTTCTTATGTTTCTGCTGATTTTGTTAAACTTTGGACTACTTCAAAAAACTAGTCTTGAAGTCACAACAATATGGCTGAAACCTGAACAAGGACACCAACTGACATGTTAACATGGATGGGGTACATGGTCAATAAGTCTGCCAAGAGAGGGAGAACTAGTCTGTCCCTAATAGCAGGCCCTTGTATAGATAGCTACCTAACCCTAAGTGGTCAGCCTGAACACATGTATGTGTATGTATACATGTATGTGTATATGATGTATATGTATATGTATGCACACATTTGCATATATATGTATGCATACATGTATAACTGCAACCCTAAATAGATATAGTAGGTTGCATTTATACAAACACACACACACACACAAGATTACGAGGCCATGAATTTAAAAGGGAGTTGAGAAGGAATATAGGAGGGGTTGGAAGAATGAAAGAGCATGAGGAAAATAATGAAATTATATTTTAATTAAATAAGAAAGAAAACCTAGTCTTGACAAAGTAATATTACTTTTGCTTAATTCTTTATGCTAAAGCCTTTAACAACTATCTTATAAACTATTATTATTTTAGAATACTTTTTTGTTTTGTTTATAAACATTTAATTTAAAAATGTATAATATCATACTTGTCTACAAAGTTCTGTAATAAAATGATTACATTCATCCTCCACTGCCCTCTAATTCTGTCTCCTGCTGATTTCTCTTCTTTTCCCAATATCTCTAACATTTTTCATTAGATATTTTCTTTAATACTGTGGTGATTTGAATATACTTGGCTCAGTGAGTGGCACTATTAGGATGTGTGGCCTTGATGGAAGAAATGTGTCATGGTGATGGTGGGCTTTGAGATCCTCCTCCTAGCCACATGAGAGGAAATGTGTCATGGTGATGGTGAGCTTTGAGATCCTCCTCCTAGCCACATGAGAGACAGTCTTCTCCTGTTTGCCTTTGGAACAAGATGTAGAACTCTCAGCTCCTTCTCCAGTGCCATTTGCCTGGATGCTGCCATGCTTCCTGTCTTGATGATAATGGACTGAACCTCTAAACCTATAAGCCAACCCCAATTAAATATTATCCTTTTATTTATTTTATTACTTTTATTTTTTACAGTCCAGTCATTGTTCCTCTCCTGGTCTGCCCTCCCACAGTGCCTCATCCCATTCCTCCTTCTCCCTGTTTCCAAGAGGATGTCCCCATCCCCCCTTATCTCCATACACACCTACCCCACACCACCAGGCCTCCCCACTCCCTGGGGCCTCAAGTCTCTCCTCTCTCCAGGATTAGGCTCATCTTCTCTCACTGAGGCCAGGCCAGGCAGTCCTTTGCTATATGTGTGCTAGGAGCCTCGGACTAGATAGTGTATGATGCCTGGTTGATAGCTCAGTGTTGGAGAGTTCTCAGGGTCCATCAAGTTAGTTGAGACTGCTAGACTTCCTATGAGGTCACCCTCCTCCTCAGTTTCTTCAAGCCTTTCACTAGGAGTTGCCTTGGTTGTGGTGTCTCTTCACAGCAATAGAAACACTAAATAAGACAAATGCTCTATGTATCTATGATTAAAAATGTGTCAAGCTGTTTATTAGAATCTTATCTAAATAGTGTATAAATCCATACAGAGTTAGAGTATGTAAATTTAATACTTATAAGGTAATCGATGAGCTCTCTTCATACAATATAACTAGATTTTCAGTATGTAAAATATAAATTTTTATCCTTTCATCTTGTTCATCATTATTATCTTGAATCAATATTATTGAAATAAAAAAGCTGCCATTTGAACAGTCCTGCTGCTTAAAACTTGATCTTCGTACATTTGTTTTGACCAAGTTAACAGCTTGTTATTGAATATACAGGATACATTTGTACGTCAACTCTAACTATGGTCATTAGTACTGCTGCATCTCATTTTAACAGGGCAAAAATGTTTGTATGGCAACATTGTAGGCTTGTTATCTTAATAAATACAATATTATAATTTCACAACAAAAGTAGATAGTGTATGTGTGTGTGTGTATGTGTGTGTGTGTGTGTGTGTGTGTGAGAGAGAGAGAGAGAGAGAGAGAGAGAGAGAGAGAGAGGGAGGGAGGGAGATTTGTGTACCTGTAGTACTGATTTTTGCAGGCTTCATAATATATTAAATATATTTATGTTCCCCAAGTAGGTAAGTCTTCTAAGATGTAGGGCTTATAACAGCACTTTACCAAGACAGTGTCCACTAGGTTTGTATAACTTTCCAGGACTGTATGTTCTTAATTGTACCACAACTGTTCAAAGATGTGCCCGAACACTGTGCACTCCAAATAGTACCAGTTAATAATTGAAAATATGCATATTGGTCATAAGGGTATGTATAGTCATGTATAGTCTCTATTTAGATAATTTTTCATTTATACTTAGAGGACAGAATTAAGTAAATATAACCAATTATTGACAAATTCTGACATTTTAAAAAATTGAGCCCAAAATTTAAATGCATTTGTGAGAAAACACTAGTATATTTCAATAGACCTGACATGATGTTATCAATCATAATTTTTATGTTGTGTTCGATTGAGTTAACTTGGACTGTTGTCAATTGTCAGACTTTTTTGCAGAATTCTAACCATGGTTTTTCTAAGTCATTGTCAACAGAGTCTTGATCCATCGCTAAACAATAATAAACAAGTTTCTATTAAATGAATGTAGCAAGTGATTTTGATCAAACTAGTGTAAAAATATTTGCATTTATTGGTTGTGTTCTGTATTTTTCTAATAAAATTTTGTAACTGTTATCTGTTGTTACTCTGCAGATAACCTGAGAAGCAAATATATAATTCTGGATATGCTAGGGTATTATTCAGAAAACAAACAAAATTGGATTTAGGCTAAACTTACCCAGAGTCTGCAACTTTTTTCAAGGTTTAATTTTAAACTTTTTAATTAGGCATACATGTGTGTGTTTGGGAGTAGGCATGTGCACATGAGCGCAGGCACCTATGGGATAGAAGACAGCATCAGATCCCAGCAAATTAGAGGCAATCATGTGACCCCCTATCTACCCACCAATATGGGTGCTGGGAACTGGACGGGGTCTTCTAGAAGAGCAGTAAGTCTTCTTAATAGCTGAATCATCTCACCAACCTCTAGAGTCTGTCCTTAAAGGTCACTCCTAGTCTTCAGTTACTTAGACCTGGTAGAAAGTGGGTTTTTATTAGAATTGATTGCTAGTCATCTATCATTTCCTCCCTAATATGGGACCACATTAGACCAATCCGAACAGAGTTCTTTCTGGCAATGAGGGATAAAACAAATTAAAGTAAACCACAGGATTGTTAATGAGGAGTGTCTTTGTAGAAACTTTCTTAGAGCCAAGGAAGTTGTCAAAACCAAATGAAATCACTCTTGGAGTGCTTGCTGACATATTCTTGTAATCCTCGTACTTGAAAGGCTAAGCAGGAGAATTGACAGTTTGAGTTAGCAAGACTCTGCCTCCAAGCTAATAACAAAAATTTTGTCACTTGTTCCCTCTCCCTAAAAAGTAATGAAAGCACAAGGTTATATATTTTCCTTTTCTTCTTTGTGTATAGTGTCCATGTGTATATATACATGCTTGCATGCATATGTGCACATGCGCATTGTGTAGCATGTGTACTTGTGTGTGATAACATGCACATGAAAGAAGTATTTCATTTGAGACAGGATATTTTATCAAACTCCCTACAATGTCTCATCTTGCTAGCCAGCTTTTACTGGAGAACGCCCTGCCTTTGTCTTCTATGACCAGAATTCCAGGTGGTCAGCAATTTCTACCTGGCATTTACCTGAGTCCTAGTGATCTAAACTTCAGTCTTCACATTTGCTTGCCAGGCTCTCTAGCCACTGAGCCATCTGAAGAAACATCATATGCAAAGTTACCTGGCATTAGCTGAGTAGTTTTTAACATGCTAATTGTATTCTGCTGATAGTATTGGTTTCGGTAATTTTTACACATGTCTAGAAAATCACCAACTCTCTCAAGATGGGGTTGTAAAGATAAAGAGAAGGAAACTGTCACCACACCAACAGGAAGAGAGATATCCTGAAATCCAGGAAATGATTCCATGCGATTCTGAGAGTTTAATCCAACCTATGTGCATTCTTAGACTTTGCTTCATCTTTTTTGTAAAGTTATACCAGTCTTATAGAAAAGGGAGAAACTAGGAGCCTTTTTCCTCCTAGAATGGTGAAATCAAAAGTAAATCCAATTTCCTTAATCAATTTAAGGCTCCCAGTTTTAAAATACAGGAGCTTATTCAATGAGCTTAGTGAATCTAAGTGTTCTAGCAACCGTGTCATTCTAGAAATGGGACTGGGGGATAAAATTCAAAGAGGAAAAAAGAGAAAGTTGTGACATTAGTGAAATGAGGACACTACTTAGAAAATCATCACAGTTAAGTAGCCTCATATCACCTCACAAGGATCCTCTATTTTCAGCATTCCTCAGTCCATGTACCCATGTGAGTGAGATGAATCCATAAGTGGGTATTTATTAAAAAAAACAAAAACAAAAACAAAAAAAAAAAACCAGCTGCTATATGCAGAATTCTCTTTCAGGGCTTGGAAAGGTAGTGATTCAAACAAAAAACCTTGGAGTTTACATTTTAATAGAATGGTGGATAGGAGAAGCAAATGAACAATAAATACATAAAGTCAGGCACATAAAGTTAATTTCAGAGAACAGTAAATGCTATCAAACAATGATCTACAATATTGCCAGTGGTAGGAAGGGAACAAAACGGGTTAAATGTGGTCAAGGCATGACTTCCTGACGTGGTAAGCTCACAACTCTTAGTTGAACACAGTAAAAATTCAAGCTAACGACAACAGCAAATTTATCAACAGAAAAAGGTAGATATAAGACTGGGAAAAAATTGGGACTGAATGAGTAACTGCAGAGTCCAGCTTTATGGGATCATTTGGATGGTAAATTAGATCCAGAAAAGCTTAATTCCCATCTTCCCTTGCCTCAAGTCTTGGCTAACTTACTCTCATCTTCCCTGCTGTCTTTTTCCCAGAAACTTCCTGAAAACAATCTCAGTTCTCACAAGTCGTTCCCATAGCCAGCATGGTGGCTGTGGGGAGTGGTTAATGGGTGGAAGGCAACAGCGTGTAACCAACAGAAAAGAATGTGTAAGCTCTACAGCTCATGGCTACTGTATTCCATCTTTGACTCCCCAGCTGATGCAAAGGAGCCTGTCCTGTGTTTATCAATGCCAGAACACTTATACAAGAAGAAACTCATATACCCCTTTCCAAACAGACTGACTGAGCCAAATCATTTTTGTATCTAATCCCAAATTTTATTTTACCTTGCCAAGTCATAAGTTTAACTGTCCTTATATGAGCGATATAAAATTTGGGAGAGTATCTGTCCTAAAGCTCCCATTTGGAAAACACAGGAAACACAATTAAAACCAGTTACCTCTGGTTGCCATCATATTGCTCATGTTGCTGAACGAGAAGGCCAAGAATATGCCTCTCTAGTTCGTAAAGAAGCCATTGGACAAACCTACTTTCTTTACTCTTGATACCTGAGCATATACACTGGTAACAAACTGGGGAAGGGGATCGTGGCCTGTGTCCCAAGCTAACTTCTGCCACTCATCCTCAGTAAGATAATTAATAGATCCAACTTAATAGTGGAAAACTGAACAATATTCAGTGTGGTCAGATAAGAAATAAGGGAAAGGAGATCCAGTGACTCCCTTAAGTCTGTAGTAAGATTAAAATTTAAACAAAGGAACAGGCCTAAATTCTACCCCATACCCTGGGTTCCATATTCTGGCTCACAACTCTACCTAATTTCCCAGAGTCCATTCAGAGTCCATGTGGTACATTTATACAATGGAGTATTATTCATTACTCAACATGATTCAATACACAGACCCAAAGAAACTAAGTAACAAGGAGGCCTCATAGGGCAAGGGAATGCTTGAATCTCACTGTGAAGGAGAAATAGAATAGACATTGTGGGTAAATAAGAGGAGGGGACTGTATGAAGGATGGGGATGGAAGCAAGAATTATTTGGTTAGTGAAGGATGGAGGAAGAGAGTACTGGGAGAGACAACTGGAATTGGAGGCATCCCTGGGACAAGCTAGAAACCTAGGGGAATGAAAACACCTAGAGAGGGTGACATTAGCTAAGACACTAGCAATGGGAAATATGCAGCCTGATCTGGCCATTTCTTGTAACCAAGAGAGACTGCCATTGGAGAGATTGGGACACCAGCCCAGCAACAAAACTTTCAACCTATAATTTGACCTGCCTACAAAATGTTCTGGGGTAACGGTAACACAGAAATGGTGGGAATCACCAACCAATGACTGGTCGAGACCCATGGAACAGGATCTCACCCTGCCACTGCCTGAAAGACCAGGAGGAGCCAAATACTGGATAGCCCAGAGACATAGGATAGAGCCTAATAGTTATGGAAACAAAATAATGAAATGATCCATAATGATATTCTGATACATTCATAGATTGGTACCTAGTCCAGTTGTTATCAGAGATGCTTCACCCAGAAACTGATGGAAACAGATGCAGAGACACACAGCCAAACATCATTTGGATCTTGGGCAATCCTGCAGAAAAGGAGGAGGAAGGATTGTAGGTAACATAGGGGTCAAGGACACCACAAGAAAAGTTACAGAAACAACTAACCTGGGCCCATATGGTCTCACAGAATCTAAACCACCAACAATGGAGCCTGCATAGGACTGACCTAGGTTCACCACATATATGTTACAATTGCGTACCATGGTCTTCTTATGAGAATCATAACAGTGGGAGCAGGAGCTGTTTCTGACTTGGGATCCTTTCCTCCTACTGGGTTGCCTCATCTAACCTTACTAGGAGAGGAGGTGCCCTAGTCTCACTGTGTTAGGGTAGCTTTTCCTCACATTGTGTAAAAATGTGTCTCTGCATTTTCGATCATTTACTCTGTACCAGCAAAGAACTAAGTGCTGGCACAATTCTGGTCTTTGTCACTTCTACGGCCCACCACCGGGTCTTCTATTTTGTAAATATTTGTCCTTGCTCACCTAGAGGCAATCTAGAATTGTATCAGAGATTGTCTCACTATTGATTTATTGTAATAAAGAACTGGTGGCCAATAGCTTGGGTAGGAAGTGGGGGCGGTACTTCTGGGCAGAGAAGTATGACACAAGGAGAAGAAAGCAGATGTGGGAGAATCAATAGTGGACACTGAGGAGGCAGACACAGACCACAGTGGAGCAGGGAAAGGTTAAATGAGCTAGATGGGAGACGGCCGAAACAAAGCAAAAGGCCTAGGCTTTAAACTTTATTAGCAGCCTCTGCGTTACTATACTGCTAACAAGTCTAAGAAAGTTCCACTATGTGGCTGCAACTTCATATGCCATGGCTGTTTGATACCCATGGGTAGTCTGCCATTTTCTGAAGAGAAACAGGCAAAGGTAGATGGGATTTAAGAGGGGATGTGGGGAGAGAGGTTGGGAGGATAGAAGGGGAGAAAACTGCATTTGAGTTGTAAATAAATAGCTAAGGATATCCACATGTAAACTATCCTAGTCAGGATACGACAGTACCTACCACTGACCAATCATTGTGTGGGTCAGTCCTCTAAACTGGGCCAATAAGTTGTTATATTTGTGTGAAATCTCTTCTAGGGAGACAAATTTCCCCTCTGGCTAGCACCTTTTCCCTCCACTGGGATGAGATTTCTGGAGAAAGTTCTATTTCTTTGAGGACCATTGTTGTGATAAACTTGTACTCAAAGGCACAAGATATTCTAAAATATCCTTATTCTGTAAGACCAGATGTATCCTGTGGGCCTCTCTCAATGAGCCTTAGGCAAACTTAGACTCTTCTTAGTGTAACAAAGCTGTATCCACTTCCTGTTGGTATAATTGTAGCTGTGGTAAGAGCCAAAGGGTAGAAAATATAGGACAATTTTTGCTGGGATCAAGATTGTTGCTAAACATAATTACCTCACTGTTCTGCAGTATTTTTGTACCTTCTAGTACTTAATCATCGACATCAGAAATGTAGGCAAAATATGTGTCACAAAGTAGGCCCAGAAACAAATTATATTTATTAGGAATCAGACTACCTATATCAATAGGAAAAACTGAGGGCATGCCCCAATGGTTAGTGATTCTCCCAAACAAACAAACAAAACACTTAAATTACTAACTTTGTCAGATCTAATTCAGTAGCAAGCAAGGATGTGTGTGTCTGTGTGTGTGTGTCTGTGTGTGTCTGTGTGTGTGTGTGTGTGTGTGTGTGTGTGTGTGTGTGTGTGTGTGTGCCTGTGTGCTCTAGGATCAGCTTAATTGGACTGAATCCCAAGGAAGACCAAGAAAGAAAACATGCTGTAGCAGAGACTCTGGAGCTCTTGCCATCCTACTAGCTCAGACTGGCTTCAACATCCAAGTCTTCCTCAGAAGGTAGACAAGATGTCTGTGAAGAGGTCCAAAATCTAAATTCCTCACTCAATAACCACATGTAAAAGTAGCAGGTTTTTTTTTTTAAGGAAGCAGCTTTGATATGTTGCCCTGTCATTTAAGGTTGAAGCCTACCATTGTCCACATAGCCTTCTGGGCTTAATGCAGAATGGTGGGATCCCTTCACTGGCAGGGTTCCCCCTTTTCTGACCTTGTCTGCAGAATTTAAAAACCCTACACGACTCACCTGTAGAATGTCACATAGCTTTAGTTAGAATACAGGTTCCATTTCCTTTCTCCTGATATGAACCCATTCAGCTAGCACCTGATATTCTTGGAACGCTTCCCCATGCTAATGAGGCATCTCAGTACCTTAAACCTTCAGCCAATGAACTTTGCCCTCCCTGGATATTCTGATCCCCTCCCCCAAAACTGTATAAGCCTTGAATCACCCCAAGTAAAGTTAATCTGCCTCCTGACAACTAACTGGTCACAGTGTTGGGTATTGTCGTTTCTGTAAGTACTCACAGGGCTTCTAAGCCCCTCTCTCTCTCCTCCCTTTGCCTCATACACTGATATTGCCAACCACCTCCAGGGGCAGAGAGAGTCACAATGATAGACTGACTTTAAAAAACCCTGTTCACATCAGTGACAAAAAAGGAGTGAGTCAGTATGAGAGTAAGTCAGTGTGAGAAAGACTGAGACTGAGTTCTTCAGTAATAACTCCAGCCACTATTGCTCACTGTTCACATAATCTGCCAATCAGTTCGACACCACTCTGTAGTAGAAAAGATGCTGTTGTGTTCTATAATTAGAGGTAAGTGTATATAACTGTGATAGAATGAATCCTTTTCTGTTTTCAGTGAGATACTTAGGGCCAATGCAAAGCCTGATTTCCCACTACAACTTCTTATACATTTACTAATTTACTCAGCAAAGAGCTATGTTATGGTTACCATTTCTCAAGCATGGAATTAGCTATACATTATCTGCCAATGTAAAATGCAGACACTGTCTTCATGGTAATAAGGTACTAGAGGCCCAGAGGGCTTAGACAATAAGCTTCCCTTCCCAGACCTTCCTCCCTGCAAAAGGTATTTAGTCTCAGGCTCACACTGAGAAGTGGGGTACGTTTTTACCATTTTCCACCATGACAATAAATTGTTTAGAACCATGGATTGTGTCTTTCATCAAGATCCACTAGGATGAACCTGAGAAGACCTTTGTCTACAGAACTGCATTTTTATTATCCAGTAGAAGGGTCAACCCTTCTACTGGATAATAAAAATGCCAACAATTTCATTCTGGACTAATACTGTTCTTACCAGGTCTCATGTTTCTTCCCACAAGTCTTTCCTGAATGCTTTCACCCCAGTTTCATCTCTAGAATAATTATGTATCTTCACTGTGTCTTTTTTAAGGAATCAACACTACTTACTATGTGACTTGTTTGGCTTTGTGGGATTCTTCACTTAAATCACAACACGCAATCTATATAGGTGAAGATAGTGTCTGGGCCTCTAGGTACCCTATTAGCATGGAGAACTCTGTTTTGAGCCTATGTGACCATAGGACACATTTTTTTTTTATGTGGGAAGTATGGCACATGTTCCAAGTCTGGCAGGGAGCTGGCAATCACCTAAGCCACCAGTGTGTATCTACTGAGTCTCTGGGTCTCAACCTGCTCTACCTCACCATATTTCCTGGCATGATTTTACATACCACAATCTAGAAAAATATTTCAAAGCCACACTAAGAGTGAGAGTTCTGCACATTGAGACAAGTGGAAAATGCTGAGGCTAGTACCTTCCCATATCTTTGATAGCATCATTTTCATCAAGCATATCAAGAGAAGAATAAAACACATGAGAATATCTTTCCACTCATCTACAGTTTTCCTTACAGGCATATTTTTATTATCCTTCAAGGAAGAAGAAGTTCAAATAGAAACATATTACAGTTTAGAAATCAGAGGAAATAAGTAAGCAAGCATCTTTCCTATCTACCTCGAAACCACCATTTCCAGCAAGGCCTCTCCTATCTGCTCTCTGTGCCATGATTTCTCCACCCCATGAAATGGCATCTGAGTCTGAAAACAGCTGATAGGCAATGACAGCTGGCATGTTCCCTAGAAATACTTGGACTTCCCTCAATGTGACTCCCTATGAAGTAGCTTAATGCTCCCAGAGCAGTGGACCTGCTTTAGAATTGTGTCCTCTCCCATGTCTCCTTGGTGGATGTGAAATTAACTGCTACTGAGTTTGTCGAAGTCACTAGGGCCATGCACAAAAAATAAATAGTTATGCATGACTAAAATGAAAAATCTATTATCAGATGCATTTGCATAATAAAGCTTGCTCCAAAATATTGGCAGGGCATAAACTGGCAGAGTAACATTGCATAATATCGACCCTGAGGCCCTGGAATGTGATTCTAGCAGAACACAATGAAGTCAGAACTCTGTGTGGACAGATTAGATAATGCATCAGCTAGGTGGCTGAAGACAAGCTACATGCTTAGAATTTGTTAAATGTAGTTTCTTCTTTTTGAACAGAATAATTAGATTTCTAGCCTGGAAAAGAGGCTAGCTAGAGGCAGGGCAGATTGATATCAAGATAACATGCTGGCAGTCATAAGACGCTTGATCTCTAATATGTTTTGTAGCCTCTGGCCAGACATACAACTATACTTTGTATTATTTCTTGACTAATTAAATAGTCAGATGTGGCTTCTTTACCTACCTGATGGGTTAGGAAAACCACAGAGAAAGAAAACAGAGAGTGTAAGTGGCAAGCAGATGCCACTTCTTGACTCTGGAATCGGGAAATCACAGGCTTGCTGTACACTTTATGGAAATTACTCTAGAGGTAGAGAAGTCACCCTCTGACATTTCCTGCATCTCAACTCACAAAGAAACAACAAAGCAGTCCAGAAACCTGGGACTCCTGTCCTTGTTTATTGTAGAAGGGTTTCTAAGGGAGCAAGATGGCTGAAAGTGGCTTTAGAATTCTTTGTAACTCTGTGCCTTGGCAAACAGGAAAGTGAGAAATGCAGCATCTTAGTACCAAAAATAAAAAAACAAAAAACAAAAAACAAAAAACTTTCTGCACAAAGAAAACCATGATTTCTATATTGCCGTTTCAACTGGAGCATTTCAGCCCACAGGAGAAAGAGGCTGCAGGGCAAGATTTATTTTACCACAGTCTCTGTTCTAATTGTGTGAGGAGACTTTACTCAGATATCAATGTGTTTTACCTGTGACATCTACTGCCTATCAGTTACTTGGGGAAACTAGAGCTAATTTCTTTTCCTTTTCTTTTCTCATGCTTTCCACTGAAGCTGTCCTGTAGGTCAAAAATGATAACTTTCTCAGATGAGAGTCTGCTGTTCTATAGCATATCACTAATTTAAATAATGCCAGTTACCAATTCTATATGGTGTCCACTTAGCACTTATTTAAATGATGTCATGTTATTCACAATGGTTCACTAAGCAAGCCTCAAACTGATTTAAGAACAACAACAAGAAACAAGAAAAGAGAAACAAGAAAGCAATAGTGGCTTCGTAAGTTATAAGGAAAGAGCATCTCCCTCAGATATGATTAGATTCAATATAACAAATCAAAGGAGCAGTGCCAGATGACAATGAGAGTGTGGTCTCTGCTCAGACCTTGGAGTGGCAGCACATGGGGGAGGAGTGAGAATCTAGAAACCAAGTGCTGCTCCACATCTGTCTAGTCTTCCTAAAAAAGTCTATGTATCACTGAGAGAGGCTCTGTCTCTGAAAAGGGACATCCTCAGTTCCCAGCCATAAGCAAGAACTTAAAAAATCCAATCCGCAAAAAGTAGTTAAAATAGGGAAAGTGAGTTAGAAGGAAAATAGAGGTTAACCTGAGAAGAACAGGAGAAGAGAGATAAACACTTTGGGCTTTTCCACTGAGCATCTTCTTCTAGCCATGGGATAAAGGATAAAGGAAAAGGAACCACCCATCAAAGTAAGATAGAACAGTTAATGTAAAAACTGTCACCATGGACTAAAGGGAGCAGGACACTACCTGCTAGGAATGCTGGTTATTGATTCCACTTTGATTGACTCAAAGCCCCATGTGTTACAACACAAATCCCTTGGACTATGTCATTCACTGGGAGCCACAATGAACGATTGAGTTGTGTTGTATGCATGAAAAGGAAAAGAATAAGCCAATAACAAATGATACTTCAAAAAATAAAATTAGAAATATAAGTTTTCCTCTCTGAAAAGTAGACACAGCCTCATAGGCATCATGATTATGTTAAAGAGCATAGACTGGCAGCCTGGCTAAAAGGGGAGACAGGACTAAATCTGAATTTAAGCATAAAAAATTTTAAGGAAATAATGGAAAATATTCACTGGATGTTCTCACCAACTTAAAAGATGATAGTCGTGAAAGTAAATAAATGCTAGAGGTGGGACTTTAAGACAATCTGAAAAACTCATGGACAAAATGAAACATTTCTGCCATAAGATTGGTTCAGAAAAGTCCAGTGCCATTGATGAGAGTTGGCTACTAAAGGCATATGAGAGAATGGAAATTAGTCACAGCAGTGCAAGGCTGGAAAAAAGACAATGTGTTAGGAACTTATGAGGAAGGCTGTCATGGGTAACTGCAAGGTGTAAGAGTGGGCATAAAGAAATCAGAGCTAGCAATGTATCAGAGCAATTAATGTGTCAGAGACCGTTAAGAAACAGTCCTGGTATTGATGGCCAGTCAAAATTCTTTACTGATGATCTTCATGATAATGTGTGTTCATAGCATAAAGTTTGGTTCATCTACTAGGCAAAATAGTAATTACAACTAAGATGTTATATTTATAACAATCTTAGTTCCCTATGTGAAACTTACTGTGGTTTTTAACAAAAATCTCAACCATTCGATTTTACCAATGAAGACTCAGGAGCCAGATGCTGGGGTGAAAACCTGCTAGCTCAGAGAGGCAAGGAAAGTAACCAGCTGACCTTCCTCCACAACCAACTTCCCAAAATGAAGTCCTCAGTCTCCACACTATCTCCAAAACCTCTCAAACTGAATGCCCCTCCCTTCTTTCCTGTGTGTCTTTCTATCCATCCTCCTAACTGAGTTTTCCTTTTTGTTTGTTTGTTTGTTTGTTTTTGTTTTTTGAGGCAGGGTTTCTCTGTATAGCCCTGGCTGTTCTGGAACTCACTCTGTAGTCCAGACTGGCCTTGAACTCAGAAATCTATGTGCCTCTGCCTCCCAAGTGCTGGGATTAAAGGCGTGCGCCACCACTGCCCGGCTGAGTTTTACTTTCTATGGTTTTTTCTTCCTGTGTTCATTCCCTGTCAACTGGTTGCTTGCTCCACCTCTTGATCTATGGTTGACTTTATATAATCCTGTTTACAATAAGGAGATTATTAATCTTGGATTGAACAAATGCTCTAGGGCTGAGCCACACCACAACTAGAAAGGTTTTTTTTTATTTTCAGTAAATAACACAATCTTGGGGTTCACAGTGTGATAAATATCCCACAACTTGTAGCTATATAAAACTGTTTCCTCCTTTAACACTAATAAATCTGACTGTAATTTTTCCCATGAGTGATCTGTTGACTTCCTGGATTCTTTACCATGCTTACTGAAGATGTCAGTTTGGGCTTTGGGATTTTTACATTCACCTCATACCTATTCTCTACCCTAAAATTCCACCAAACATCTATAAATTAAACAAATTCTCCTTCTCAGTCCTTGTGACTTTCAGCTTCTGTTCTATTTTGCCACACAGATTCATATTCACACTATAGGTTTTTTTGTTTTTTTGTTTTTTTACCATTATTGGAATCTTTGCTCTGAAATTTAGAGCAAATATGGGTGAGTAACCCATATACACATCATTTTTGCAAACCTGTCAAATACCTCACAGTGATCATTGTATTACTCACTGCAAGCATAGTTAGAATTAAAAACAGAGATCTAATCCTCATGCTTATAAACTATGGGGAGTGATAAATATACCACCACACAATTAGAAAAGACCATAACAAACACTTCACTGATATATTCTGGGATGCCCCAAGGAGAGATCTAAATTGGGTGTAGGCTGTCATGCAATACTTCCTGGCACAAAGTAATGTCTACACTGAGGATTTAAGAATAAGTACAAGTTAGTCAAGCATGCTCGGATGATTTGTAAAAGAGAAGCTTTGCTCCAGATAAAAGAAATGATTGCTCAAAGGTTAAAAAGAAGCACGGATTAGTTAAGGCTCAGAAAGTTACTAAGATGGTATAATTGATAGCTGACTGGCATCTTGTTTTCATGTGGGAATACAAAGATGATGCACAGATTTTTAGCTTCAACAACTAGGGAAGAGCCATTGTTATTCACAGCATGTTAGAAAAAAAGCAAAACTAAGAAAAGGGTAAGAATTTAACTTAGGATGCACTGAATTCTGACATATAGAGATATCTCTGTGAAAATATTAAACCTTCATCACCACTGACTACATCCATCAGGAAATTTTCAAGCATATAAAATTCTTCATTGCCTGAGATGCCCCATCCTCTGAGATTGCTTACATGGCATCTTTTAAGTCCCACTGCCTAGCCATGCTAAATCCTGGCATGCTAACTTTACCTTTATTGTACCCTACTACTTTAGAAATAAATAATTTACTGATTTAAACAGTGGCTTCAACAAATATGAGGTTCATTTTTATCAATGAATATTTTAGTTTACTTTTTGGACTTTACAGTAGCTAAAATTTCTGAAGTTCTGAGGCCATGGATTCCTTTCTCATTCCGAATCTTTCATGCTAATACAAAAAATAAAATACAATAGAATAAAATAAAATAAAAATTTTAAATCCCAGTATAACATACCAATAAACATTACTTTAAGTACTCATAATTACATCATTTACTTTTTGAGGGTAGAGGGACCCTCTACATTTAACAGATTCTATGTAGCTTTGCCTTTAAGGGTAATGAATGGTTGATACTGCATGGGTAAGAAAAGCAGAGTAAGGCAATTACCATTTTAATAGCCTTACAGCAGGGAGTCATTTTGTGTTAGGAAAGCAGATCTATAAACTCACAATTTAGAAGAATGTGCTACAAGAAAAAACTAACCAGTCTGGAGAGAAGTGCTACAAACTTGTAAATCCTGACAGTTGGGAGCTCAGGCCAGATGACTGAAAGTTCAAAACAAGCCTGAGAAACATAGAGCCTTCAAAGCCATTGGGGCCAAATAGCAAGACCATATCCTTCTATTGAAAACAAAACAAAAATAACTCAAGTGAAGTCCATACTTAATAAACAGGAATCTGGGTCTTTAGAGCAGAAGGGACAGTGTGGCTGTGAGGAAAAATTAAATGTACATTTTAGGAATAGAGCTGTTTTTTTGTAGCATTTACTTGATGAAATACACACATCTCAATTTGCCTGACTCCTGTGCAGCTATATGTAGATAAAAGAATTTAGTGTCTCTACCTGTTTGCTCCTCATGACAGTGGTCCTCCACTATCTTCAGCCTCAAGCTATATTTTCTTTCAAGTTTTCAGAGATTGTCTATCAGGGTGAAGAAGACAACAAAGAGTAGTTTAGTTCATGGTGGCAGGAGTCACCATGTGAGTTAGTAATTGTTCACATTATTACAGACTAGGGAGCAGAGAGAGCAAGTCAGGAACCAGCACCCGGGTATAACTTCAAAGGCCCATCCTTAAGTGAATTCTGGCACTATTTTTTGAAGCTAGGCATTTTCTGAAGGTTCCACAACTTCCTCAAATCATATTGACAACAGGGGAACATGTGTTCAAACAACCATTTGGGAACATTTTCAACACAAACAATAATATATGTGAGCATATATTGTATATATTATATATGTGTGTATATATATATATATTGTTAACTATATATATATAAATATATATATTGTTAACTATATATATATAGTGTTAACTATACTTTCATATCTTTAAGTGAATTAATCATTTGTCAAATATCCTAGAAAGAACTTAAACAGGCCAAATGATATAGTCTATTATATACCTTTTTCGTGACACTGTTCCAGGACTGGCATGAACAAGCATTTATTGTAGATGTCACTTATATTTTCTCAGATGATGGGAAAGGACGATAGCTGTACCCAAGCTTTATAAATACATGGCTCAGGCTAAGCCCAGAGTATTTCTATCCAACTATCTATCCTTTGCCCTAGGCATGGAAACTTCTAGTCTTCATACAATCTAATCTTCTACAAACCCAGATCTTGAAGATTTCAGCTTCCAGCTTCTATCTGCTAACCTATGCCTAGAATCATTCAGCCACTGAGTGTTACTGATGAATAAACTCACTCTTTTAACTTTTTCAAAACTCTAGTTCTCTGGTTCAACTCAGGTGTTCTGGCTCAAACTCCTTTCCAAGCTGATTGATTCAAAGTGGTTTCTCTCAGCTTCTAACTGAATTGTTTTGCTTGGAAAGAATTCCTCTGAACTCCATGAAATGACATGCACCAAAGTAAACTCAAGGGCACTCAACTGAATTGCACTAAACTGAACTGAACTGCTCCAAACTGAACTGAACTGAACTGAATTGAACTGAACTGAACTGCTCCAAACTGAACTGAACTGAACTGAACTGAACTGATCTGAACTGAACTGAACTGAACTGAACTGAGTTCCTTTCTCCTCTGCTCTTTAAGCATCCTCTCTTTCCTGTCCATTCTCATGAGAGTTGGGCATATCCTATTTCCAACTCATTCTGTAACATCTTTTTCTGATTCATCACTTTGTCGGCCCCACAAGTAGACACCACTGTCAGGAATTAAAGGTATGTCGGTATTCCAGCCAGAGGGATCAAAGGTGTATACTAAAGGTGGTCTAGATTTAATCCAGGGATTAAAAGTATAAAGGTGTGTGCTGTGTCTATATTCCAGCTGGATCATATCCAAATCATGTCTTTGGATGTGATCCCTTGCTGTAGAAGCTATATTGCTGTATTAAACTTTCTCTACAATCTACTCACCCCAGGTAGGTAGATGATAATCCAAAGTAAGGACACCACCAAAATCAAACTTGGTGAACCAATGAGTTCTATTGGGGTTACTTTAAAAATATGGGTAATGGAGTACATGTGTATAAAGGCAAGTGTTTAATGAATTTGCTCAGCCTCAGGAACTTTCTAAAATTTTTAGTTGTTTACTTCCTGATTTTAGTGTGATTTATACCTATACCTATATATGTATAAATACAAAATTAATATAAAAATATGTAAAGGTAGATATAGAGAACATAGATTAATATAGATACAGACATAAAAGAAGCTCAACTAACATGCTCTCCTCCTTTTTGTCTATGTAGCTATAAATTCATACTCATATAAATCCTTCAAAGCCACACATAGTAATAGGGGACCAGCCTGAGCATCTAGCAGCTATCTTCTTCTCTTTGCACAAAGCTATACAAAAAAGACCATGAATCAATAAAAAGGCACCAGCATAAGATTTCAGGAACAACTAGAAAACTAAAAAGAAACTTCTTTAGGGAAAAAAACTTGGAAGAAGCAAGGAAAAAACAGGAACTAGCCTGAGAAGCTCACAGAACCAAGTAGAGAAGATGCTTTGCATCGCTGAATATAGTTTCAGCAAAATTCAGGGAGGAAAAATGGAAAATCAGACAAAAAATAATGCAGAGTAGTCCATGTAGTGTAAAGCCAACACCCAGGAGAACAACAGGCAGAAGTTATTCCAAGTCTAAAGAAAAGCGATTGACAGACTATAATCAATCACCTGAACTTATAACGAAGTAATTCAAGGTAGAAACATGGAACAAAAGTGGCCCAAGTTATCAAAAGACATATTATATTGACTATGATATCTACTAGAAGTAATTAATAATGTGATTTTCTGAGTTATAAGGTGAAACATGAAGAGGAGGATTGTTTGCTTTCAAAGGATTTTGTTGTAAGCTCTTCAATTGTTAATAGCATGGCTTAGGCTCAGTTCTCACAATGCTAACAGACAGCGGACAGATCAAGCTGGCTTTTAAAAAGGGGAAATTGAATAAGAGGATATTAAGCATGTCACTGAGGTCATAGGTAATTAGACTCAGAGAGTAATTAAAACAGCAAATAGTTACCTAGAAGTCCACCCATGCCTCTTCTTCATCATTGCACCTCTCAGAACATTTACTTGCACAAAAAGATGGAATATGTCTACTCCACAGCTCCCCAAGTGGTCATCATCTCCTTAAGAATTCTACACTGGGTGGTTGATAGGGAGTAGCTATGACCCTAAAAGTCACTATTACCATGGACAAATGAAGATACCATTAAATTAGAAAAAGATATGAAATATTTTAAAACACTGGAAGAAATACTGGGTATTTTTAATGCAAAAATTAAACTAATTGATGAAACTGTGATTAAAAAAATAAAATCTAAAAAATAAAGTCATGATGAGTCCTTTTTGTTTCTGATACCATGTTACTTTTCATCTATAAACTACTATTCTTGGTGAGAAATAAAGCGTTTAATTGCAAAACAAAATAATACACTTCCTGCCCTCCTCCCCCCACCATACACACACACACAAAACAGGCTGATTGTTTTCTAAAACCAACTCATTCTCAATTTGACCCTAGCTTCTGGATTTGACCCTTCTACTGGATGGTGGCAAGAATTCCCACCCAGAAAAAACAGAACCCAGATAAGATAGCACACTATGTAAGTCCTTTCCTAATCACTTCCAATATCTAAGCTCTTCAGAAAAGGGCCTACATAAAAATACCCTGCTTTATAGAACGTTGCTCCTATAGTGATTATCTTGAATGAGGTTATCTTGACTGGTATATGAACCACAGCTTTTCCAAGTTGTCTATCACAATTAGCCAAGATCTTACTGTCACGGAAGCAATAGGTAGAAGTCCCTGATATCTGTATTTTTCAATACTTTTAATAACAAGGCACCAAAGCCTAACCATGCTAACCTGAAGCAGACAATTAATGTATCAGTGCACTTGAACTATAGGAAGAGTGGAGCTACCTATGGGCAAACATATCTGAGAGTACACATGCTATCAAGACACCCTCCTGCTTTATCTTTTTCTAGTGGCTGCATCTCTACCCATGCTGGCTCCATTTTCTCTAATTGTGTTCTTCAAATGATGAAGTCACAAAGAGATAGCAGCAAGTCATAACTAGTTAACTCAACTGTTCGCCTTGGATCGTGTTTCCAACTCTGCCTTATTTGCTCTTGTGTGCTCCCCACTAGGACTTCACCCTTTTCCATCACTCCTATGGGTTCCCTCCCTCTCTCATAAATATCCCCTCCCTTTGGTTTTCTTGTGGCAAATATATTTTAGTGAAATTTCTTATTTTTTGAGAATTCATACAGTATATTTTGATCATAATATTTTCCTTTTCCCAATTCTTCCCATATTCCCCCCAACTCCCTACTCACCCAACTTCGAGTCCTCTCTCTCTTTCCTTCTCTCTTAAAAATCAAAAGCAAAGGGAATGAAGAGATAGATGGCTAAGCAGTTAAGAGCACCAACTGCTCTTCCAGAGGACTGAAGTGCAATTCCCAGGACCAATATGAAAGCTCATAACTGTCTGTATCCAGTTTCAGGGAATGGATTCCCTCACACAGACTTGCATACAGGCAAAATTCCAATGCATATAAAAGAATAACGAATAAATTATGAGACAAAAACTGTATACATATGCATGTGCGTAAACACATGAGAGAGAGAGAGAGAGAGAGAGGGAGAGGGAGAGGGAGAGGGAGAGGGAGAGGGAGAGAGATGGAGTCTAATATGCGATGTATAACTATTCTTGAGCATGGGGCCCCCTCTGTAACATAGTTAATGTGTCCAGTCTTACCCATTCTCCCTGGAACTTGGCCTGGGGAGGAATATTGCCTCCTTCCCATCCCTATATGTTTTGTTTTGTTTTTTTTTTAAAGTATCTCATGTATTCTAAACTGGCCTCAAGCTCCTCATATAGCTAAGAATGACTTTGAACTTCTCTTGATTATTCTGCCTTTACCTAACAAGTACTGGGATTATGAGCATTCGTGACCATACCCAATTTTATGAGGCTTTTATGTCATTCTGTAAGGAGTTTGTGCATGCTAGGTAACTACTACACCCTTAGCCTTATAATGTGAATACTCTTTAACAAACAATGTATTTGTTGAAAATTATAAAAGCTGGTTTCTTATATAGCTTCTCTCTGACTAATATAACTACTAGTTTTACATTTTCTTTACCATACCATATATTTTCCAAAATCCTTGAAAATTACTTTTTATATAAAGAAAGGATTCTAATTTGGTTATTTTATGTTTATGAGTGTTTTGCATGCATATATGTATGTACACCATAAATATGCCTGGTGCTCCATAGAACTGGAACATGGAATGTGGAACGAGATTTACTGTTATGAGGGATATGTGAGTGTTAAGACTTTTTTTTAAAGATTTTTCTATTTATTGTATGTAAGTACACTGTAGCTGTCTTCAGACACCCCACAATTATATCTCATTATGGATGGTTGTGAGCCATCATGTACTTGCTGGGATTTGAACTCAGGACCTTGGGAAGAGCAGTCAGTGTTCTTAACAGCTGAGCTATCTCTCCTGCCCTGAGTGTTAAGACTTAAACCTGGGTCCTCTAAAAACATCCAGTGTTGTTAACCACTAAGCCATTTCACCAGTCCCATGGAGTTCTTTAATAATTATAATTGTGATGATGATAACAAAATCATACTAATGCAAAGATGAGCTTTGTTTGCAAAACTGTACTCTACCAGGGGCAAATTCAAAAAAGTTGCCATTATCTGTAGGCCAAGCTAATTTTTAGTTTACCCAGATATCCATAATAAAGCCTGTTAAGGACATATAGCAAGGTAACTAAATTACATATTTACTAGTGTGTTTAATTTTCTATTAAAACTGTTGTCTATTTACTCATCTGACATTTGCCAAATATTTACTGTGTGTCAGAATTAGAGTTAACTCATAAAGATTCAATGATGAACAGTTCAAACCTATTCAGTACATTTCATTACAATGGAGAAAGGTTAAGAACACTGAAAATCATCCAGCCAAATTCTAAAGAGTGCTACAAGAGGGAAAAAAAGCATTGACAATAAAAGATATAAGAGTAATGCATTTCAGTAGAAAGTGTTGGCCTCCCTTTGGAAATGAGATTTAAGATAAAGGGGAAAGATAAAAAGAAGGACTGGTGTGTAAAGTTCTAAAGCAGACAAGTGTTTGGCATGTATATAGAACTGAGGGGAAGGAGAAGCCAAGGGAGCATGGCACAGGACAGCGCTGAGGAGAGGATCTGTGGCCATTGGAGACCCTGGTACAGCCACCACAGCACTCATCTCATTCAGAGATCGGAAGCCTTCCTCGGGACAGGGCCAAACACACACTAAAGTCATCCCTTATTTTGAAACATTCACTCATAAATAAAAACCCAGGACTGGGAGATATGCAGAAGCCTAGTCTAAAGTACAAAATGCCAAGAAAGAAGCAACCAAAAAACATCATATATTTTTTAATAGGAAAAAAAAAACAACAGAGTTAAAAAAAAAACAACCCAGGTGAAATGCATGAGAACAAACCACCAATACTCTAAATCTTAGTGTATACAATTATTTAGGTATAACTTTCATAGCTTACTCTATCACTATTTAAGGTAACAAAAAATATGTGCATTCTGTTATGGAAAATGGCATACCATTAGCACTAAATATGTGAGAATCTATCCTGAGTAGTTTTATGTCAGCTTGACTAAAGCTAAGTCATCAGAAAAGAGGTAAAAACACCTCAAGAAAATGACTTCCTAAGATTGGGCTCTAGACATTCCTACAGGGAATTTTCTTAATTAGATATTCCTGGGGAAATGTTCAGACCATTGTCCATGGTGCCATCCATAGAACATGGGTTCTATAACAAAGCAGACCGAGCAAGCTGTGAGGAGTAAGTCAGTAAGCAGGACTCCCTCCTGACCTCTGCATCAGCTCCTGCCTCCAGGTTCCTGCCCTGTTTTAGTTCCTGTCCTGACTTTCTTCAGTGATGAACAGGGACATGAAAGTATAAGCCAAACAACTTGCTTTTAAGTCATGGTGTTTCATCACAGCAATAGAAACCCTAAGGCATAATCTAAGTTTATGTTTATCATTTTATGATATGAAGCAAATATAAAGTATATTGTATGTAAACATCTTGGTTTTCAGGCCTTTATTAATCTAGGAATAAAGATAAGGCAGGAATAAAGATATGTATTTCTCCTTCTACACCAACTAAAACCTATGCAGGATAATATGCATAAAATTCTAAGATCAGACCCTCTAGGCTTGCTAACTATTATGTTAAAGAGTTTTCTGAGCTACCACTATGCTTTCTGTCTTTTTCCCCCTTAGGAAAAACGGGAGGTGGGAGATCAAATGATCAAGTTAATAAATTATACTCAAAGAACTTATCTATTTATCAAGATCAAAAAGGCTAATTAAGTGAAAACCACACTGAAAGACAATGAAATTGATCTTTTCCTTCATGCTACTGGAAAAATTAGCATAAAATTTTAAATTGTGAGCCGAAGAGAATCCTGAGTTATTGGCAAAGGAAATGAGACACAGATCTCGCTCTTCTGCAGATTATTTTACTGCTGCTTTATGGACAGCGCAATCTTCCATTGGCAACAAAAGCTGCAGCAGCAACCTCTCGGGTAAACTAGGTAGCAGAGCTCAGAAATTGGCCAGTGGCACCACTAAACTGAAAATTCTTAAATGGAAGAGGAATCACTTTTCATGGGATATTAAAATCCTGCAGAGCCCTGAGAAAACCTAATACATATTCTAGACAAGTGTTTTCAAATCTTCCTCTCCCTTTGACCTTTGATATAGCTTTATGAGGTAGTTTCTATAATTTTCTCTTTTTAATCACTAATTTATTTATTTTACATCTGGATAGGACCGACCCCTCCCTCTTCTCCTCACAGTCCCTCTCTCTACCCTGCCTCCTTTTCTCCTCAGAAAAGGGGAGGGATCCCATAGATATGAACTAACTAGTACCCTTAGAGCTCCCAGGGACTAAACCCCCAACCAAAGAGTACACATGGTGGGACTCATGGCTCCAGCTACATATGTATAGCAGAGGATGGCCAAGTCAGTCATCAATGGGAGGAGAGGCCCTTGGCCCTGTGAAGGTTCTATGCCCAAGTGTAGGGGAATGCCAGGGCCAGGAAGAGGGAGGTGGTGGGTTGGTGAACGGGGGGAGGGGGCAGGAACAGGATTATTTTTGTTTTTTGTTTTTGTTTTTTACTTTAATTTTACTTTATTTTATTCCTTTTTTCTGAGGGGAAACTGGGAAAGGAGATATCATATGACATGTAAATAAAGAATTGATTTTTAAAAAAAACACCTCGGCATATCGTTTCAGTAGGACTAGGCACATCGCCTATTGAGCCTAGACAAAGCAGCTCAGTTAGGTGAAAAGGGTCCAAAGGCAGGCAACAGAGTCAAAGACAACCCCTGCTCCAGCTCTTAGGGGTCTCACATGAAAACTAAGGTGTTTCTTTGTTACACATGTGTAGGGGGGCTACCTAGTTCCATCACATACATGCTCATTAATAGGTGATTCAGTCTCTGTGAGCCACTATGTGCCTAAGTTAGTTGATTCTGTATGTTTTCTTGTGGTGTCCTTGACCCCTCTGGCTCCTGCAAACCAGCATCTTCCTCAAGATTCTCTGAACTCTTTCTAATGTTTGGCTGTGAATCTCTGAATATGTTTCCATCAGCTGCTGGGTGAAGCCACTCAGAGGAAGGTTATCCTAGGCTACTGTCTGAAAATATTATTAGTAATGTCAGGGGAGGGCTCTCTCATGACATGGGTGTCAAGTGGAGGCAGTCAAGTTAGCCAGTCCTTCAATTCCTGTTTCATCTTGTAGGTAGAACAAATTGTGAGTTGAAGGTTTTGTTCCTGGGCTGGTGTCCCCATACGTCCATTGGAAGTCTCTCCTTGTTACAGGATATGACAATTTCAGATCCAATGTCCCCTTTACTAGCAGTCTTAACTAGGGTCACTCTGACAGGTCTCTGGAAGAATCCATTGTCCAAGGTTTCTAGTTCCTCCCAAAGATGTCCCTGACCACCACCAATCATGGTTCTCTTTCCCTCCCTTCTCCTAAAACTTGATTCCTCCAGGTCTGCTCCCCACACAATCTCCCATCCAGTACACTTCCTCCATCCACCAATGAAGCCTATTTTATTTCCCATTTTCACTGAGATTCAAGTATTCTCTGTTAGGCTGTGCTTGTTACTTAACCTTCTTTGAATCTGGGAGCTGTAGCATGGTTATCCTTTGTGTTATGGCTAATAACCAATTCAAAGTAAGTGCATATCATGTTTGTCTTTCTGGGTCTAGGTTATCTCACTCAAAATGATGTCTTGTAGCTCTATCCATTTGTCTGGAAATTTCATAGTGCCATTATTTTTGATAGTTCATTAGTATTCCTTTGTGGAAATGTAACACGTTTTCTTTACCCATTCTTTAGTTGAGGGACATCTAGGTTGTTTCCAGTTCCTGGATATTATAAATAAAGCTGCCATGAACATAGTTGAGCCAGTGTGGTATGACGAAACATCTTTTAAGTGTATGCCCAGAAGTGGTTTAGCTGTGTCTTGAAATAGAACTATCCCTAATTTTCTGAGAAATGCCAAATTGATTTCTAAGGTGGTTGTAGAAGCATGCAGTCCCACCAGCAGCGGAGGAATGTTTTCCATGCTCCACAACCCCAACAGCATTAGCTGCTGCTTGAATATTTTATCTTAGTCATTCTGAGGGGTGAAAAATGGAATCACAGAGTTGTTTTAATCCGCATTCTCCTAATGAAGAAGGACATTGAACATTTCTTTAAGTGCTTCTTGGCCATTTGAGATTGCTCTGTCAAGAATTCTTTTTAGCTCTACATCCCATGTTTAATTGAGGTATTTGGGTAGTGGCTCTCTAATTTCTTGAGTTCATTATATTTTGGATATAAGCCTTCTGCAGAGATAGGGTTGTTAAAGCTCTTTCCTCATTCGGTAGGTTGCCATTTTGTCCTATTAACAGTGTCCTTTGTCTTACAAAAAGTTTTCAGTTTCATGAGGTACCATTTATTAATTTTTGATCTAAGTGATGAGCTGCTGCTATCCTATTCAAGAAGTTGCCTCCTGTACCTATGAGTTCAAGGCTACAGCTCCCCTTTCTCTTCTAGCAGATTCAGTGTATCTAGTTTTATGTTGAGGTCTTTGATCCACTTGGACCTGGGATTTGTGCAGGGTGATAGATATGGATCTATTTGCATTCTTCTACATGCACATATCCAGTCAGTCCAGCATGATTTGTTAAAGTCTCTTTCATTTATTCCATTGTATATTTTTGCTTCTTTGTCAAAAATCAAATGTCCAGATAATAGTGTGTGTGTGTGTGTGTGTGTGTGTGTGTGTTTCTGGATCTTCAATTTGATTGCCTTGACAAACATGTCTGTTTTTAATGACAATGCCACTCAATTTTTATTACTATTGCTCTGCAGAACAGCTTGAAGTCAGGAATGGTGATACTCACAGACGTTCTTTTATTGTACAAGATTGAATTAGCTATCCTGGGGGTCTTTGGAGGGTTTTGTTTTTGTTTGTTTTTTGTTTTTTCATATGAAGTTGAATATTATTTTTTCAAGGTCTGGAAAGAATTCTGTTGGAATTTTAATAGAAATTATATTGAATATGTAGATTATCTTTGGCAAGATGGTCATTTTTACTATGTTAATCCTACTGGTCTATGAGCATGGAAGATCTCTCCATCTTCTGATATGTTCTTTAAGTTCTTTCCTCAAAGACTTGAAGTACTTCTAATATAGGTGATTCACGTGCTTGGTTAGGGTTACACCAAGGTATTTCACATTATTTGTGGCTATTGTGAATGGTGTTGTTTCCCTAATTTCTTTCTCACCCTGCTTATCACTTGTATAAAGGAGGGCTACTAATCTTTTTGAGCTAGTTTTGTATCCAGCCACTTTGCTGAAGGTGTTCATCCCCTGTGGGAGTTCTCTGGTATAACTTTTGGGATTGCTTTTGTAGACTATCATATCATCTGCTAATAGTGATACTTTGGCTTCTTCCTTTTCAACTTGTATCACCTTGATATCCTTTATTTGTCTTATTGCTCTAGCCAAAATGTCAAATACTGTATTGAATAGATACAGAGAGTGTTTATTATGGGTCTTGTATCTCTGATTATCTCCAACATTTTTAACATGAAAAAGTGTTGGATTTTGTCAAAGGTTTTATTCACATCAAGTGAGATGACCATGCATTTTTGTTTGTTTGAGTGTATTTATATAGTGGATTACATTGATGGACTTTCATGTGTTGAACTATCTCTGCATCTCTGGGATTAACTCTACTTGATTGTAATGGATGGGGATACAAATTGTCAAAGAAGAAATAAAGGTATCACTATTTGCAGATTCTATGATAGTACACATAAGCGACCCCAAAAATTTTACCAGAGAACTGCTCCAGCTGAAAAACAACTTCACCAAAGTAGCTGGTTATAAAATTAACTCAAATAAATCACTAGTCTTTCTTTATACAAATGATAAACAGGCTGGGAAAGAAATTAGGGAAATAACTCCCTTCATAATAGCCACAAATAATATAAAACATCTTGGGGTAACTCTAACCAAACAAGTGAAAAACCTGTATGACAATAACTTCAAGTTGCTCAAGAAAGAAATTGAAGAAGATCTCAGAAAATGGAGAGATCTCTCATGCTCATGGACTGGCAGAATTAACATAGTAAAAATGACCATCCTACCAAAGGCAATCTATAGATTCAATGTAATCCCTATTAAAATTCCAACTTAATTCTTCAAAGACATGGAAAGAGTAATGTCAAATTCATCTGGAAAGGCAAAAAAAAAACCAGAATAGTGAAAACAATTCTTAACAATAAAAGAACAGCTGGGGAAGTCACCATTCCTGACTGCAAGCTTTACTACAGAGCAATAGTGATAAAAACTGCATGGTATTGGTACAGAGGCAGACACGTTGATCAATGGAATAGAATTGAAGACCCAGAAATAAAACCACACACTTACAGACACTTGATTTTTGACAAAGAAGCCAAAAATGTACAATGGAAAAAAGAAGGCATCTTCAATAAATGGTGTTGGTCTAACTGGTTATCTACATCTACGGGACTTTCAAAGAGCTAATACCACAAACTATCCCACAAAATAAAAACAGAAGGAACATTGTGGAACTTATTCTACTAGGCCAGAGTCACTCTGATACCTAAACCATGCAAAGAATAGTATTTCAGACAGATTTCTCTTATAAAAATGGATGCAAAGATACTCAATAAAATACTTGGAAACTGAATCCTAGAACATATAAAAAAAAATCATCCATTACAATCAAGTAGTTTATCCCAGAGATGCAGGGATAGTTCAACACATGAAAGTCCACACATACTCCACCATGTTCATAGCAGCCTTATTTATAATAGCCAGAACCTGGGAACAACCCAGATGTTCCTCAACAGAGGAGTGGATACAGAAATTGTGGT